>NC_134548.1:80648082-80948082 GCF_050624435.1 Tenrec ecaudatus | reverse complement strand
GGTTACTGCCTTTTGACTTGGCCCCACTTCACTTGAGCCCTTGTGGTGATGTCCTTGCGCCGCTGGGCTGCTAGCCTCAAGGGTCCCCGGTTCAAAGCCACCGGCCGCTCCGCAGGAGAAAGGCGCGGCTTTCTGCGCGGGGCACCAGTTTCGGACGCTCGGGCAGTTCTAGCTGCCGGATGGGCTCCCTTTGAGTGGGCGTCGACTCCGTGGCAGGGCGTTTGGTGCTTGCTTTTTGGTGGAACGGTAACGAGCATGTATCCATTCAGCTGTCTTCCGATTTTTTGGTCTTTTTGACCGAAACCGCACCCGGCGGGTCAGAATCTGCTGACTACTTTGTGAAAACTTTATTACTTTACTGACACGTGGAAGCTCTGGGCTCTGTCGCGTTCTGGCCATGTGCCAGGCCTCGCGCATGGCGCCGATTCTGTGCTAGAAAGCGTCCGAGCGGCCAAGCGAAGGTATCCCAGCTTCATTTTTAAGCAGCAACATGGGGCTAGATATTTGGCGCCGTTCTTAGAGGTTATCAGTGGACGCCTGACAGATAAAAGGCTTCGTGGAGCCTATGAAAGTTTTAGGTCCGGTGTGACCATTTGTTTCTCGTTTGGGTTTGTTAACCAGAGCCGTGTGGTTTCTAGCTTTGCATTTTGCCCCAGAGGAAACAGACAGTACTTTCCACAAGTTCACTAGTTGGCTTTGTAGGTGGGTGGGAAACTTGGTCACTTTACACCGTTGCCATCTCAAATGCTGAAACTCCCCCGCAGGCTCGTGGTCCCAAGAAGCATCTGAAGCGCGTGGCTGCTCCGAAGCACTGGATGCTGGACAAGCTCACTGGAGTGTTTGTAAGTACCACATCGTAAATAATGCGCTCTTCCTGGGTGAGTGTGTCCCCAAGCTTTGTCCCCGTTGACGCTGCTTTAATGCTTGCTACTGGAAATGCCTCTCAAGTCATTTGCGGGCTAGCAGAGGGAAAAATAGCTTCCGTGTTTCTATACCTCATTCTGTGCATGCCCTCAAAATTCCCGTGCTAATGAGTCGGGCCTCTGAAGGGGAAAATGTTGTAAAGACTTAAGGCCTGGAATCCTTAATTTTCATTTTACAGGCTCCTCGTCCATCCACTGGTCCCCACAAACTGAGAGAATGTCTCCCCCTGATCATTTTTTTAAGAAATAGACTTAAGTATGCTCTGACAGGAGATGAAGTTAAAAAAATTTGCATGCAGCGGTTCATTAAGATTGATGGCAAGGTCCGAACTGATATAACCTACCCTGCTGGTTTTATGGGTAAGTAGGCATTCGGTGGTGCTGCCATTTGAGAGTTGTTGTCTCTTCAGGGTGCAAATTGTTTTGAATTGTGGACTTTTCTGCCTTCCCGGATGGTTTGTCTAGAAATTTGAAGAATTGCCTGGAAGCTTGTACAAAATGGAGTGTTAGAAAAGGTTTGCGTCCCCTTCACTCATGCAGCTGGGGTGGGTGGAATAGGACTTTGGGGTACTCCCTGAAAGTTTGAAAGGGTATTTAGTTTGGATCTCCCTCACAGAAAGGGATGATTCCAACCAAGATGCAATATACCACGAATGAATTACACATGACTCTTCTGGTTCCTGAATGCTTCCCCCCCCCCCACTACCATGACTCAGTTCTACCTTACAAATCAGGCTAGACCTGAAGAATACACATTGGTACAGATAAAGAGCTCTCACACATGGAATTCAGTACAGATTAACGGACACATGGGGATGAATAACAAATGTGGGTGAAGGGAGACAACGGACCGTGTAAGATAGGAAATAATAACAGTATATAATTGATCAAGGAATCAGGGGAGGAGGGGGTGGGAAGCTTATACCATGGGCTCAAGGAGGAAGAAAATGTTTTGGAGATGGTGGCAACCTATGTACAAATAGGCTTGTTACAAGTATGAATGTTGTAAGAGCTCCCAATAAAATGATTTTTTTTTTTTAAGGAAAGGGTATTTAGTGTTGGCAAAAATGCGGAGTTTTTCAAGAAACGTGCTGGAGATGCTTTTTATGGAAAACTAATCCAACAACTGAATATTGTCTTGATCATAAGCAGAAACTTTATTTTGTGTTCTTAACAGATGGGGTTTATTTTGCTCAGTACAGAGTAGTAGAGCCCTAATAAGTATCGTTTCTGTTTGAAATCAGATGTCATCAGCATTGACAAGACCGGAGAGAATTTCCGCCTGATCTACGACACCAAGGGTCGCTTTGCTGTTCATCGCATTACTCCTGAGGAGGCGAAGGTGCGTGTAAAGCAATCTGATCTTTACTCCATAAGGATTGCCTGAATTACGTACAGGCTGCTTTGTTGCAATGAGGCAAGTGGAGCCTGGTGTGTCTGGACGTACCCAGTTACCGGGTAAAATTAGTATTCACCACACATGTATGATATGCATTTTCCCATGTCATAAAAAGTGTTAACTAATCACTGCATAGCAGACCATTGCTGGATATCTAATAATTAACCTAAGGTTAGTGGTCGGGGTGAATTCCAATTGAATAGTGATTTATTTCAGATGTGTGCCATGAAGTTGATTCCAGTTCATAATGAGGCTGCAGGACCAGAAAACCAAGTCCAATCCAATTTGTCTTCTGTCTTGTTTTCATTTGCAGGTCTAGCTTTACTTTAGGAGGGGGAAGGTATTAATGGAGGACGCTGATCCTCTAGGCCAGTGGTTCTCAACCATCCTAATGCTGCGACCCTTTAATACAGTTCCTCAGGTTGTGGTGACACCCCCCCCAAAACCATAAAATTATTTTTGTTGCTACTTCATCACTCTTAATGTTGTTCCTGTTATGAATTGGGCAGCCCCTGTGAAAGGGCCGTTCCATCCCCACCCCCCAAAGGCGTCGTGACCCACAGGTTGAGAACCACTGCTCTAGGCATTCATGTGAGGTAACAAGATTGCAACCTTTGGTTGTTGGTTTTACACAACATTACATGGCTTGAATGGTTAGCTCAAAAGGAAGGGGCATCCAACTGGATGATTTTGCTCCTGATTTCATTGAACTTTGTTCCCAGGCTGGTAAATTTGTTACCAATGGCTTCTTGAGGATTTGGTGTATGGGTAGAAGGAGCCCCATCGAGATTACGCTGTGTTGGATCAAGAATTTCGGGAGGTTGGAGAGAAGGGGGAGGAGTGTGATTTGTATTAGAAGACCCTGGTGGTGGAATTAGACCAACTCTGAATTTCAGAGGTCCCTTGGTAGAGGGGAGTTGTACTTGAGGTTTCGCATGGAGGGTATAGATCTGGAGGCAGTGCAGACTTGCCCAGCAAAGGAGAGCAGTAGTGGCATGTGTTGTAACTTTCCATCTACTCTGGGACATAGCACATGTGAATGAGACTAAAGGTGGCCAATTCTTACATGCTTCTAGTACAAGTTGTGCAAAGTCAGAAAGATCTTCGTGGGCACGAAAGGAATCCCTCACCTGGTGACTCACGATGCTCGCACCATCCGCTATCCTGATCCCCTCATCAAGGTGAATGACACCGTTCAGATTGATTTGGAGACCGGGAAGATTACTGATTTCATCAAGTTTGACACTGGTAAGCAGCCACTGAAGGTCTAGGTGCAGTTCTTTGTATCCTGCTATTTTGAGGTCTTGATATAAAGGCTGTTTGAAACCTCCCAGTGATTCCAAGGTATTCCTGGTTAAGCTAGGGACTGGGAGGTGGGGCCAATACATAAATGGAGAGTATATATTTTAGTGCCTTGACGTGTGGTACTTCTATTTTTGGTGGCAGAGAAGAGTGGAGACCCAAGGCCCAAGTGTCAGCCAATGGAGATCCCCTCATAGAGGGGCTTAGGAGAGGAGATGGGTTAATTAGGGTGTGAGGTAGTATCGATGAAGAACACAGCTTTCCCCCAGATCCTGGATGCTTCCTCCCCCCAACTACCATGATCCGAATTCTACCTTGCAGGGCTGGATAGGACAGAGGCTGTACACTGGTGCATATGAGGGTTGGAGATACAGGGAATCCAGGGTGGATGATACCTCCAGGACCAAGGGAGTGAGGGACGATGCTGGGAGAGTGGAGGGTGAGTGGGTTGGAAAGGGGAAACTGATTACAAGGAGCCACATGTGACCTCTTCCCTGGGAGAGGGACAGCAGAGAAGGGGGGAAGGGAGACCCCGAATAGGGCAAGATATGACAAAATAAGCATCTCTAGGAAACCCTAGTGGGTTATGCATGGGGCTGTAAACCACAAGGTCAGCAGTTCAAACAAAAGTCTGCTGACAGCTCTGCTTGAATTGCTAAAAGCTGTGTTAACCATGTGAATGGATTGAGATTTAGAACTGCCTTGGGGGGCGCGGCAAGGCTTGTAGTCTAAGCAAAAGAAAACAAGAATTTTGTAAAGGTATTCTGCTGTGGGATGGGGAGGAGTTTGCATTTGTTAGATAGTGGGGGGTGACATCCGGAGATCATCCATATGAGTCACTTAGGAAAAAGAGTAGCTTTCAGTTCTAGTGAAGATGCTTATATTAACCATTGGGTGATTGTGCTTCGAACAGATGATACTGATTTCTTATTGCCTAGGTAACGTTTGTATGGTGACTGGAGGTGCTAACCTGGGAAGAATTGGTGTGATCACCAACAGAGAGAGACATCCTGGCTCGTTTGATGTGGTTCATGTGAAAGATGCCAATGGCAATAGCTTTGCCACCCGGCTTTCCAACATTTTTGTTATTGGAAAAGTAAGTCTGGTTTTGCATCTGTGGTTCAGGGGAGCTGCTTATTGTGGTTCATTCACATCTGCATATCTAGGAAATGCTTGATGGCATGGCCCCAGCGACATAACAGGTGTGCCAAACTACAATGGAGTTCGTCAGTGAGGGTTTTATTTTCCCTTTTTTTCCTCCTTCAGGGCAACAAACCATGGATTTCTCTTCCCCGAGGGAAAGGTATCCGGCTCACCATTGCTGAAGAGAGAGATAAGAGACTGGCTGCCAAACAGAGCAGTGGGTGAAATGTTCTGGGTGATGGACATGGAGAGATCTCAAAAGGAATAAATACAGCATAATTAATTGGCTCCTGGTTTTATTTACCGTTTCCTGATGGTTTAGGACATAACTAGATCTTTCTTTGTGTTATAGGTTATCCTTGGAAAAGCTAGGAATAGGAACATGGAGATGAATGGGGGGGGGGTCATTAAGACAAAACTCAGTGGAGAAGCTGAGTCCTAGGGTTTCAAGTAAGTGGGACCATTTGTTCATCTTATTTTCTTTGTTTTTATTGTACTCATCACTCCCCACCACGATCTTGCCAAATATTGATTGTAGATTTCTAGCAGTAGGCAATGGGCTCTTGATGCCATAACACACTGCTTGGTTTTGGTTATGTTGTCTTCCAGGTGCTCTTTGATCCTCAGAGGAATTTGTTGAAAGATTCATAGAAAGAAAATTAGCTTGCTCCGATTTCCGCTAATGTGTGTGCTTGCCCATGGGCCTCAGTGACGAGCCCTATTGCTTGCTTGAGAAATGCTTATACTGGTTCCATCTCAACCTTTGATTTCAACCTTAACTGGCTCTCTTGTTTCTGTATCTTCCCTGCTACAACAAACAACTCTCTTAGCATGGCATCTCAACTTTGACAATTAGCATTTCAGGTGAGATAATTTGCTAGGCATGCCCTGTACTGTATGTGGTAATTTCACAGCTTCCTTGGCCTCTACTACCTAGGGTGCTAGTAAGTAGCTCTCTCACCTTTTCAAGAATGACTCCAGACATTGCCAAATGCCCACTAAGAATTATTCTACTGCCCTATAGGTAGCTGTGGTGTCATTTAACTTTTGTCAGCTTCTTAAATCGGACCACTGCCACTAGTTTGGGGAGAAGGTAATTCTATTTTAAACGATAACTGTCCTTTGTGTCCAGGCCTCTTCTATTGGAGGATGGGTCTGTGGAGCTGTGGCTAAGAGTAGTATGTTCTGGGATTGGGAATCAGGATCTATAAGAACCTTGGTCTTTGAGGAAAACCAGCAATATCCAAACTAAAACTATCCATAATGCCTAGGCTTTTTAAAAAGCTTATAAACTACCATTAGGTACTGGTGGGCTTTTTGAGAGCGCTGGAGGGAATCAGGAACAAAAGGAAAATGGATATGTGGTAGAAACACCTTTGCCATGAGACTAGAGCTGGATGGTTATTCAGTTACCATTACTGAATATTTTTATAAAGTAACCTTTTTGAAAGAAATTAGGAGGATTTCAAAGGCCAGATCTTCTGGAGCTGTAGATCTTGAATGATCCTTAAAACCATTGCTCTAAACTCATCTTTAAACCTTAATCCAAAAATAACCCCTAATGCAAAATCAGACAATAGTATGCAAAAAGTGTCAAGTCCATACTGATGGAACATGACCCATAGAGAAGGGGTGGAACTGACCATGTGTGTTTCAGAGACTGGAAGCAGAAAGCCCCCTTTTTTGCTGTCTTCCAACTATTAACCTTGGAGTTAGCAACCCAAACAGTTATTGTTAGATGCTGTTGAGTTGGTTCCAGCCTCATGCACAACAGAACAAGAGTCATGCCATCCCCACAATTGTTCTATGCTTTGAGCCTATGGGAGCAGCCATGGTGTCAATTCATCTACTTGGACAAAAAAGAGGTCCTCCAGAGATTGGTCTCCCCCTGAGAATATGCCCAAACAAAAGTAAGGCATCTACCTGAGCATTATGCTCTTTAAAAATGATAGGGATGGATGTATACTTTAAAAATAGAAACAAAAAATATAATATTGATTTGTTGGCTGGGGTGGGCTTGTCCAGAGGTCACTGGTGGCCAAGTTTGACCCATCACAGACTCCCAAGGATGACTGCCTGGGCTGCAGACAAGTCATGTACCTAGGGTGTATGACATTAACAAGAATTAATTTTTGCAGGAACTGGATCCAGTCATATTGGGAATAAGGGGGTGCTACATTGGCTTTACCAAACACTTAAACTACTCTCTTGAATAGTACTTCTTTTACTATCCAGTTACACAGTTCTGAGGAGGGCCCAGGTCAGACAATCTTGTGCTGCCCTTTGAGACAAAGGCAGAGCAGGGTACCTGAGTACAGTAGATTCTCATGTGCTGGTCACCATACTCGGCGCTTGGCTTTTTTCTAGGGTGGTTCCAAGTCTCAGCAGATGATGGAAATGATTTGAACTTTAAGGAACCAAAACAAAAATGAGCCATGAAGGTTTCTTTCCACTGATGCTCTAGTTTCTTAAGTAGATGCTAATGGACCAGCCAGCTTGCACAATTGGAGGAATTTCTGCGTTTTGCTGCCTTCACACCTCATCAGAGGAATTCTCAACACTGAAAATTAGCTTTGACTTTTCATGTTTTTATATTACCTGGTCCCAAGGTGGAGGATATTCCATCTAATACCAAGTTGCATTAGTATATTTAGCCAAAGGAGACTATCGCATCAGAATGAGCTACAAGTTTGCTAATCAAATGGCTGGTATTGCTATAAGGTTTTAAGGCCTACAATTGGATTCACAAAATACCAGTTTCTTGGGCCCACAACTGAATATATTCTTGATTTCTTCATATTCCACATAAAATTTTATGCGGTTGGTTCTAGTGTGAAAATAATCCTATATGTATGTATTTGGCACAGTGGTTAAACACTGGTCTGCCAACCAATGTCCTTGGGAGAAAGGTGTCATTTCAAATCAGAATTTCACTGGACAGCAAGAGGGTTGGGTCTTACAGGGAATCCAGGTCGGATGATCCCTTCAGGATCAGTGGTGAGAGTGACAATACTGGGAGGCTGGGGTAGAGAGGAGGAACCGATTACAAGGATCTTCATGTGACCTCCTCCCTGGGGAACGGACAACAGAAAAGTGTGTGAAGGGAGATGTCGGACAGTGTAAGATATGACAAAATAACAATTTGTAAATTATCAAGGGTTCATGAGGGAGGGAGGAGCAGTGAGGAAAGGGAATAAGATGACCTGATACCAGGGGCTTAAGTGGAGAGTGCATGTTTTGAGAATGATGAGGGCGATGAATGTACAAATGTGCTTTATACAATTGATGTGTATGGGTTGTGATCAAGAGTTGTATGAGCCCGTAATAAAACGATTAAAAAAGAGAGGGTTGGAGGTTTTTTTGTTTTATATTTTCCACAGAAATTATGAAAGTGATTTGGTGAGTGAAGCTGGCAAGGGGGGGTATAAATCAACCAAATTTGTCAGCAAATGATGGCTACAGATAGCAGCATACTTCTAAATTTAATATACATTTTAACATTTTGTCCATCCCTCTCTTAACAAGTGATCAAATGCGGACTTAAAGTGCTAATTTTTATGGCTGATTTCAAGTTACTGTATGTATTTGTGGTTAAGCCAAGTTTTTCAGCACATTTTTAATGCAATTTTTGTGGTAAAATTAAGTGGCTTGGCTGATATTTGGGTCGACTTATACTTGAGTATATATGGTATACATAGAACAGGGCATTGGAGAGATGCACAGTAACCCACCATTCTATAATTTTTCCAACCACATAAATAGGATAGGTGTAAATGACATCCATGGTGTTGATACAATAAAATTTAGTAATTAGACAAGTTCTTAGGATTTAATTTATTTGTACTTACTGTCATAATAAAAATAAGCCCTGGTTGTACAGTGGTTAAGCATTCTGCTCCTAGTCTAAAAGGTTGGCGGATCAAACCTTCCAGTCACTTCCGGAAAAAGAAAGATGTGGCAGTTTCCATAAAGATTGTTTTTGTGACGAAGAAGCTGCAGGTTTTATGAAATGGTTACTTACATTTCTGCAAGGCTGTTGTTGCTTCATTGTATAAAAGTAGCACTGGCAGAGGCAAGTGTATTGCGAACTTAAGATAGTGTTGTTCTTCGCCTGATACTGTACAGCTGATAAAAACTTATCTCCGCTCCTGGTCATATCCAGCGGGAAGAGAATTAGGTGTCCTGGCCCCAACCCAGGGCTGGATATCCGCAGTAGCTACGTTAAAGGAGGACAAAGTTAACAATGCACCTTTGAGTTATTCTCACCACAGATCGTTTCCTGACTTCTGAACATAACTATATCCAAACAAAAATCACAGGCTACTTTGAAAAACACGTGGGCATTTTATTTCTGGGCAGTCATTAGGAAGTTAAGGGGTACTTTTGCGCTGGAGTACATTGTTTCACGGTCAATTGTGTATTTCTCATAGGCCTCTTCACTTAGTTCATCAAGTTCTGAAGGGTTAATCAGTGTCATCTTGATCAGCCAACCATCTTCATGACAGAATTTGTTCGCCAGCCCGGGATTCTCTGTAAGCGCGCCATGAATTCCTGTGACTTCTGATAAAGGAGAGTAGAGTTTGCTAGCAGCGTTCCCACATTCCTGAGCACCAAACGCGTCCTGTTCAGCTTTGTCCCAACTTCAGGAAGACTAAACATCTCGCAAAGCTTCCGGTGCAAAATTGCTGATCCTGGCCACTCCAACACCATTTTCTGTTGGGACCCACGTGTGTGTGTCTGTGAACTTGTGCACGGAGAGCCCAGCCCGGCCAGAGCATGGCGGCGGCATGGCTGCTCACCCAGGACCCCAGCAACGCCCGACCACCGCGCGCTCCATGTCGCAGGCAGGGCGAGGACAGTCGTCATGCAGGGCTGGGCCGCCAGGCTCAATATTTTGTACTTGACTTTTTAGTTTTCATAAAGACTTGAAGTCTTGGAAGCCCTAAGGGCAGTTCTACTCTATCCTATAGGATTACTGTAAGTCAGAAAGAACTTTGACAGAAATGGATTAGTTCATATAATTTATAGTTTGTACATGCTCATTAAAATTGTTTTGAGTATGTACTTTAAAATTATTAGTAGTAACTTTTATCAGAACTGGATCAGAATATTCCTAATAACTGGCTCTTGTGAGCTGGGCTGAGCCAGTCCCAGCACACCACTGCGTGGCATGCTCTGTATGACACTCAGTAAACTGACCTGGTCGTGTTGAGTGCGCCTCACATGTCTCTTCCTCCATCTCACAGGTCTCCTCAGCCACCTCCACTATGGGCTACTTCCCATGCTCCTATCCCCTGTCACTCCTTGGTAGCCAGCTGCCTGTTCTAGCCTCCCAGAGCTCCATTTGAATGGTGTCACTTCCTCTTCAGAGGTCCTTGTGTACAGACAATTCACTGCCTGCAGGCTCAAATCCACACTCCTGCAGCTGCCCTTGCAAGCCCTCTCCAAGGGATCCTCAGATAAGCATGTAATGCAAAGCCTATCGTCATTCCCAATACCCAAGCCTCAACTTGGTTCTCAAATTTCAGATCTATATTATTATCTGCCTCCTGGAAACCGCCACGTGGATGTTCCCAAGACACTTGGAACCCAATGTGCCAAATAGAAGTCACTGCCCTGCTCCCTCACCTTACGTAGTCCTGTACTCCCTGATGTTCTTTTAGGCGTTTAAATTACTTTTCTCCTTAAGATTCTTGGGTCATAATCTGCTTCCAGGAACATTGTTCTGACTTACCCCTGGTTGCCCCCTCTCCTGATTTCGTTTTCTGCCTGATTTCTGCACATTCTTCAGGTCTCAGCTGAGAGAACTTTCTCTGGGAGACCTCAGAGCAGAGTAGGGGCCCACAATACAGGGCAGTATACCTATCGCAGAATTTGACGTGCTGTATTAAAATTGTCTATTGTTTGTCTCCCTCAGAAGATTGTGAAATCCATGTTATCGTGTTCACTGCTCTATCTTTAACCTAGCCCCAAACGCATCTGCAGAGTATGTAGTCAGACTGAGCGCCTGGCAGATCCACGCTAGCGACAGGCAAGAGTCTTGAACAGTCTTACTGTCAGGCAGAGACCATTGGAATCTTGATTATACTGATCAAGCTGGATACTTGGCCAGTTGATCTCCCTATAGACCCAGCTTGAATCTATTCTGGCTACAAGTGTCTCCTACTTTTTCCATGACAGAAATTTCTCCCCTGGCTTTTTGAATGGTGATGAGGGTCTTTTCTATCATACTAATTTTTTTTGTATTTTTGTTTTTATATTTTTATCCTTACCACCTTGTTCCTTGGATTTCCCAGTTTATGAAGCACAGGAGGCATGGATGCCTCGTGATAAGAACTGATACAAGAGTTGATAGGGTGCAGGGGTGGAGGGCGGGTGATAGGGAGGGAAAGGGGATTTCAGGAATAAAAAATATAGGCGGGAGTGGGGAGGGAGCACTAGAATTGATCGTGATTGCACAACTCATTTTAAAGGTGATTTAACCATGGGGGCAGGGAATGTTCTAAAATTGATGTGATAATGATTGTACAATTCTCGATATGATCAAACAATTGAATTGTATGATATATGAATTATATGACAATAAAACTTTAAAAAAATAACAATTAGTTCTTATGACATGGACCTACTCGATACTTGCCCTGGTGAAGAGATCACTAAAGATTTGGATGCTGTAGTAAAGTGTAGTGAAGAATTCAGATGGTGTCCAGCTATCAGAAAGAGTAGTGTCTGGGGTTTGAAATGCTTATCTTAAAACAAGCAGCCATCTAAGTGAGGTGTCAACAAAACTATTAAAATGTTAAGAATTTGTACATACCATTAACAATATTGAATGTAATTGGATTAAATGCATTCGTCAAGAGACAAAGAGTAGCAGATTCATTAAGTAAATGGGATCTATCAATATGGTACTTACAAGAAGCACACCTTAGACACACACACACAAAAAGAGACTAAAATTCAAAGGATGATAACAAATATGTCAAGCTAATGACAACCCCCCAAAAAGTCAGGAGTGGCAATGTTAATCTCAATGAAAGAGATGCAGGGGAAATCCACCACGAGAGACAAAGAGGGCATAGCATAAGGATTAAAGGGACAATTGGACCACAAGATATTATGATAGTAAATAGCTAGGTATCCAAGTGAAGGATGCTCAAAATACATTAATCAAACTTTACAGAGTTAAAGAGAAAAAGACAATAATACAATAATGATTATTGTCATGTGCAATTGAGTTGCTTCCAACTTACGTACAACAGAATGAAACACCACGTGGTCCTGCACCATCTTCACAATTGTTCTTATGTTTGAACCCATTATTACAGTCACTGTGTCAGTCCATCTCATTAAAGGTCTTCCTCTGATTCACTGCCCTTCCACTTTACCAAACATGGTGTCTTCTTCCAAGGACTGGTCTCTCTTGACAACACGTCCAAAGTACGTGAATCAAAGTCTCACCATGCTCACTTCTTTTGTTTAACAGTTTAATTAGCACTTCATGTACATGTCATATAACCCAATAATTCAGTCATATCATGAAGAGTTGTACGATCATCACCACTATCAATTCAAGAACATTGTACTCTTGTTCTTCATGTACTTTTAAAAATTGAGGCAAAAATATATACAACAAAACATTTCTCCAGTTCAACAACTTCTACTGAATGGTATTTCAGTGCCATTGATTATGCTCTTCGTGTCGTACAATTATTATTGATATCTTTTTCCAAATTAGCCACCACCATTAATATCCACTTGAGGATTTTAGCTTTCTTTACATAGTTAGCAGCCCTGGTGGTGGAGTGGTTATGCATTGGGCTGCTAATCACAAGGTCAACAGTTTGAAACCACCAGTTGTTCCCAGGGAGAAAGATGAAGCTTTCTACTTCCATAAAGAATTAGCGTCTTACAAACCCACAGAGGCAGTTCTGTCCTGTCCTAAAGCAGCGGTTCTCAACCTGCGGGTCGCCACGCCTGGGGTTGAACGACTCTTTCACAAGGGTCACCTAAGACCACCGGAAAACATATTTCCCATGGTCTTAGGAACAGAGACACCGCTCCTCTGTCTCCAGGCGGATCCGCCCACATGCAGATACTCCCCCATATGAGTACCCGCGTGAGACGGTTACCCATGCTACACCACGCTTCAAGACAAAACTTCATTGATTTGTAATTAGAAATAGATATTTCACAATATATAATTACATATTGTTTGTGTGATTAATCACTATGCTTTAATTATGTTCAATTTGTAACAATGAAAATACATCCGCATATCAGATATCTACCTGACAACTCATAACAGTAGCAAAATTACAGGTATGAAGTAGCAACGAAAATAATGTTATGGTTGGGGGTCACCACAACATGAGGAACTGTATTAAAGGGTCGCAGCAGGTTGAGAACCACTGTCTTAAAGGGACACTATAAGCTGGAATTGACTTGATGGCAGAGTTTGTTTGGGGGGTTACATTAAGTTGTAACCCATACTGAAAACTGTAATCTTTGCTCAACACCAGCAAGTGCTTCAAGGCCTCCTCTTCACTTTCAGCAAGCCAGATTATATCATCTGCACATCTCAGCTGTTAATAAGCCTTTTTTTGATCCTTCTCTGCATTCATCTTTATATAGTCCAGGTTCTCTAATTATTTACTCAGCATAAAATTTGAAAAAGTATGGTGAGAGGATACAAACCTGATGCACACCTTTCCTGATTTGAAACCATGCAGTAGTTTCTTATTCTATTGGAAAATCTGCCTCTTTGGTGCATGTACAAGTTCCAAATGAGCTCAATAAAGTATTCTGAACTCTTATTGTTCTTAAGACTATCCATAGTTTGCCATAAACCACACCGTAGAGTGCCTTCCATAGTCAACAAAACACAAGTAAACATCTTTCTGGTATTTTCTAATTTCAGCCAAGATCCACACTGGCATCATCGATGATATCCTTTGTCCCATGTTCTCTTCTGAATCCAGTCCAAACCTCTGGCAGCTCCCTCTGAATATACTCCTAGAACTGTTGGAGATTTTCAGCAAAATTTTGCTTGCCTCGGATATCAGTGATATTGTTCTATAATCTGAGTATCCCACTGGGTCACTTTTACTTGGAAATGGGTACAAATATCTCTTCCAGTCAGCTGGTCAGGTATTTTGCCTCTCCTTGACTTTTCTTTTTCTTCAACTTCAACCGGAGTTTACATAAGAACCACTGTCGGTCTGTTATTCAACCATGCCGGCACTAGAGCTGATGATGTTCTGAAGCCATTCATGAAGATTTAAGTGGGTAGTTCCTCAGAAGTGGACCACCTATACCTTCTTCATAGTCTGTTCTTAGTCTGGAAGTTCTGCTGAGACTTGTTCACCAGGAGTGACCCTGCTGGTACTTGAAATAATAGTAGGAGACTTCAATACATTACTCTTGAGGAAGGACAGAACAAATGAAAAGCAACTCCATAAAGACACAGAAGAATTCAGTGACACAATTAACTTGTTCTCCCAGACATATACAGAATTCTACACTCAATGATAGCACAAGACGCA
The DNA here is from genome assembly GCF_050624435.1 of Tenrec ecaudatus. NCBI lineage: Eukaryota > Metazoa > Chordata > Mammalia > Afrosoricida > Tenrecidae > Tenrec > Tenrec ecaudatus. The sequence continues at coordinate 80,933,770 of NC_134548.1, read as the reverse complement.
TTTTCTTCCAGAGCACATGGAACAATGTCCACAATAGATCATATGTTAGATCACAAAGCAAGCCTTATTAAACAAATTTTAAACATCGAGATATCTTAAACCATTATTTCAGATCACAACACTATAAAGTTAGAAATAGGAAGATCGATGGGAAAAAATCAAATAAATGGAAACTGAACAACATCTGGCTTAAAATTACTTGTTAATGGAAGAAATGAATAAAAGTTTGAAAATCCTTGAAACACCTCCCCGCCCAAAAATACAATATACAAAAACCTTTGGATAAGAGCTGTAAGAGTCCCCAATAAAATGATTAAATAACAAAACAAAACCTTTGGAACATATCAAAAGCAGTTCTCAGAGGGCACTGTATAGCAATAACTTCACACATCAAAAAAGAAGAAACAACCAAAAGACGAGAACATACTTAGCAAAAACAACAACAACAAAAAGGAACATACTTAGCATATATTAAGCTGAAAAAAAATTCAAGGCTTGAGTTGTGTGGTAATTACATAATTTGATGTCAGTTTGAGGATTCAGAGTGAAGGGGTGGAGTTTGTGCTGTCAATAAAGTCGCAGCTTGATGACCTCATTTCGAGGTGCTAATGAGATAAATAGCTAGGTGGAGGCGGGACACAGGCTCACTCCCTAAGAGACACTCTACTGACAAGACATATGGTGTTACACTGTTAGAGCCGGTGCCCTGGGAGCTGGAGAAGCCACATGGTGACCCTGCCACGCTGAGAGGCTCACACTGCCATTGGACCCACAAGACTTCACATCCACTGGCCTGTGATCTTCCTGCATTCAGCGTCATTGCATATGTTTCATGAGTCTGAAGAGGACTTTATAGATTGGTATTGGACATCTGGGCTAATATCGGATTTTGGACTTGATCTGGACTGCGTTGGGATGTTTTCTCAATATTCAATTGCTCTTGTATATAAAACTCTTTCTCTTCGACACATATGAATGTCTATGGATTTGTTTCTCTGGTCTACCCGGACTAACACAAGTTGCAATATTGAAAGATAGTGAATGATTCAGGAACCAACCAAAAAAGATGAAAGGAATACACAGAATCACTGTATCAAAAATCACTAGTCCACATTCAACCATTTCATGAGGTAGAAGGTCATCAAAAACCAATCTTACAAAGGAAGAAGTCCAAGCTTCCTGGAAGGCATTAGCCACAAAACAAAACAGGCTCCAGGAATTGACAAAATACTAATTGAAATATATCAGCAAGTTGATGAAGCACTAGAAGCACTCACTAGTCTATGCCATGTAATTCAGGAGATAGCTACTTGACCAGTTGTACCTATTTCCAAGAAAGGTGACTCAACAGAATGTGGAAAATCTCAAATAGTTTCATTAATATCACAAATAAGCAAAATTTTTCTATAAAGATCATCTAACACGATTGTAGCATTAAATCAACAGGAATCTGTCAGAAAGTTAAGCTGGATTCAGAAGAGGATGTGGTAAAAGGCATGTCATTGCTAATTATCAGATGGATCTTAAATGAAAGTAGAGAATATCAGAAAGATGTTTGCTTGTGTTTTACTGACTATGCAAAAGCATTCAACTCTGTGGATCATAACCAACTATGGATAACATTGAGAAGAACAGGAATTCCAGGACACTCTATTGGGCTCATTGGCGACCTGTACATGGACCAAGAGGCCATCTTCTCAAAGAACAAAGGAATGCTATATGGTTTAAAACCAGGAAAGTTTGTGTCAGGGTAGTACACGTTAGCCATATTTATTCAGTCTATATGCTGAGCAAATAGTTATTAGCTAGACTATTTGAAAAATAATGCACTGTCCGGATTGGAGAAAGGCTTATTAACAACCTGGGATGTGTAGATGATATAGCCTTGTTGCTGAAAGTGAGGAGGACGAGTAGCATCTGCTTACGAAGACCACGGATCGCAGCTTTCAGTTTAGATTACAACTCAGTGTGTCATTATAATAAAAAGACTGCACCTGTCTGTCAAGGATTGTATCTTGTTTGGGTCCACAAACAGTGCTCATGGAAGTAACAGCCAAGAGATGGGCTGTACAAGTGTTGAAGAGCAAGGATGTCACTTTGAGGACAAAGCCTGCTCCAAGCCATGGTATTTTCAGTTGCCTCATATGCACGGGAGTTAGATCCTGAATATGGAAAACTGACTAAAGAAGAATCATTGCATTTGAACTATCACGCTGGTGAACAATATTGAAAACACCAAGGACTTACAGAAGGGAAAAATAAAACACAAATGTGTCTCGGTATTGCACAGCCAGAATGTTCTTTAGATGCAAACATGACAAGAATTTATTTCACATGCTTTGGGCATGGAAAGGACATCATGTTTGGCAGAGAGTCAGCCACAAGAGGAAGGCCCTCAATGAGATGGATTAACATAGTGACTGCAACAATGTACTTAAACATGACAATTATGAGGACAGTGCAGGACTAGGCAGTGTTTTGTTCTGTTGTACCTGGGGTCACTGAGTCGGAACTGACTTCATGACACTGAACAACAATATGCTGAGTGAAGTTAGTCAATCACAAAGTGACAAACAGTGTATGATTCCACTGTTATAAAATAAATAATAAGCTAAGTGTTATCATACCAAAAGAAACACACTTTAATGGTTACAGGCATGGGAGGAGAAGGGATGGAAGACAGAGGAAGAGTAGAGGGTAGACAGGTGCCAAGTTATTGAAGGAGAAGATAATATCTGACAAAAAGGAGATGGAAAAAGTGGAAGGGGAGTTGCAGGGCAAGCTAATGGGAGTGCCGATCAATTATTTAAGTGGTAGAATACAAAAATGATTGTGTGGACTGTAAATCCCCAACTAATTCCCAATAATTTTTTAATGTTCTAGGGAATACTTCATAATTTAATTCCATTTTCTGTAAATGTTTTGATGCCCCTCCTATTTTGCCATGTGGATTTGAGAAGGGCTACTGATAAATAGACAAAAGCTTGATGTCATGTATTTCATCTTGCTTGGATCCACAAACAGTGCAATGAAAGCAGCAGTCAAGAGAGCAAACGATGAATTAATTGCATTAGGTAAATCTGCTGCACAAGACCTTGTAAAAGTGTTCGAAAAAAGGAGGTTACTTGGAGGACCAAGGTGCACCTGACCAAAATCACGGTATTTCCTTTTTAAAAATAATCATTTTATTGGGGGCTCATACAACTCTTATCACAATCTATACATACATCAATTGCATAAAGCACATGTGTACATTCATTACCCTGATCATTCTGAAAACCTTTGCTCTCCATGTAAGCCCCTGACATCAGCTCATTTTTCACCATCCCTCTCCACTCCCCCTCCCTCATGAACCCTTGATAATTTATAAATTATTATTATTTTGTCATATCTTACCTGTCTGACGTCTCCCTTCCCCCACTTTTTTGTTGTCCGTCCCCCAGGGAGGAGGTTATATGAAGATCCATATAATCGGTTCCCCCTCTCTACTCCACCCTCCCAGTATTGTCACTCTCACCACTGATCCTGAAGGGATCATCCGTCCTGGATTTCCTGTGTTTCCAGTTCCTATCTGTACCAGTGTACATCCTCTGGTCAAGCCAAATTTATAAGGTAGAATTGGGATCATGATAGTGGGGGGTGGGGTGGTGGAAGCATTTAGGAACTAGAGGAAAGTTGTATGTTTCATCATTTCTACACTGCACCCTGACTGGCTTGTCTCCTCCACGCGGCAACCCTTCTGCAAGGGAATGTCCAGTTTCCTGCAGATGGACTTTGGGTCCCCATTCTGCACTCCCCCTCATTCACAATGATATGATTTTTTTGTTCTTTGATGCCTGATACCTCATCCCTTCAACACCTCGTGATCACACAGGCTGATGTACTTCCATGTGGGCTTTGTTGCTTCTGAGCCTAGATGGCTGCTTGTTTACCTTCAAGTCTTTAAGACCCCAAACGCCATATCTTTTGATAATTGGTCACCATCAGCTTTCTTCACCACATTTGCTTATGCACCTGCTTTGTCTTCAGTGATTGTGTCAAGAAGGTGAGCATCCTGGAATACCAGTTTAACAGAACAAAGTATTCTTGCATTGAGGGAGTACTTGAGTGGAGGCCCAATGTCCATCTGCTACCTTAATACTAAACCTATAAATATATGCACATAAATCTATTTCTGCATCCTCATATATAAATATATTTACATATGTACATGCCTTTATTTAGACCTCTATAAATGCTCTTTGCCTCCTAGCTCTTTCCTCTATTTCCTTTGACTTTCCTCTTGTCCCACCATCATGCCCAGCCTTCATTTGGGTTTCAGCAATTCCTCTTGACTACATTGCTCTTGATCACGCTCTACCAGGCCTCCTACACCCTTCTCACCACCGATTTGGATCACTTGTTGTTCCCTTATCTCTGGCTTTGTTAACACCACTTCCATTCCTCCCACCTCCCGTTCTTCCATGTCCGCACCTCCCCCCCCCCCGGAACTGTTGGTCCCACTGTTTTCTCCTCCAGATTTTTCATCCAGCCTTTCTTATTTAGACAGACCTGCAGCGATAATAACATGAACAAAAAAACAAGATAGAGCAAAACCAAGCAACAAAAGAAGACAAAACAACAGCAACAACAACAAAAAGCCAATGACAAAGCAAAATAAAAAACACCCACAACACAACAACAACAATAAAGAAAAGCTTGTGGTTAGTTCAAGGACTGTTTGTTGGCCTTTAGGAGTGTTTTCCAGTCGAGTCTGATGGGGTGCCAAGCCCTGACACCAAAGTCTATTTTTGGTATTCCCTGGGGACTTCATTGCTCTGTTCTCCTTGTTCTGTTGCACACCTTTGGTGTTTTGCCTCGGTGAAAATCACAGTATTTTCAATTGCCTAATATGCATATCAATGCTGGATATGAATAAGGAAGACCTAAAAAGAATCGATGCAATTGAAATATGGTGCTTGTGAAAAATATTGGAAGTACCATGGACTGCCAAAAAAACAAATAAATATGTCTCTGGAGAAGTACAGTTAGAAAGCTCATTGAAACCAGGATGGCGAAACTTCATCACATGTACTTTGGACAGGTCATCAAGAGAGATCAGTCCTTTGAGAAAGCATTGTGCCTGGTAAAGTGGAGTGGAAATGAAACAGAGGAAGACCTCCAGAAGATGGACTGACACTGTGGCTACAACAGTGGGCTCAGACAGAAGTATGATTGTAAGGGTGGCAATAAGACATGCCAGTGTTTCGTTCTATTGCACACAGGGTCACATGATGGCACCTGAAAACAAGAACAACACGGAGCGTCTAAGCTGATCTCTCAGCCCATCCCAGCACACTCAGCGTCTCTCATCTTCCATGAGTCTCTCATATGTGGGATAAAAGTTTCATACAACAGTTTGAATAGACTATATAGCACAGTGATTAAGTATATGGCTTTTGCAGCCAGGCTGTCTGGGTTTAAAACACTCATCAACATTTATTAGTTGTTTGACGACCTATTTTGCAGCTTTCCTGACTGTAAAAGGGAGTAATAATTGTTCCAATTTCGTAGTTTTTAATGAAGAAAAATAATGAACTAGAAAATTCCCTGACAGTCAACACTAGGGGTTGTCAGCTATCCTTACAAACAAGATTGTGCCGGGTGGTCTAAAGGAGAAGAGGAACACTAGTGAATTAGAAGTACTGGCGACCAATCAGCTGTTTAGATCAAGGGGCACTACTTGCTCAAGGACCAAGTTTAGTAGGCTTAGGAGAGAAGGAGGAGCGGAGGCAGAAACTCAGGGAAGGACTTACAATGAACGGAATGAAGCACAATTAATGGGCATGAATTGCTGCATGCAAAACTGACGGTCTGCTCTTTCTAAAAAATCACTTTTTTGGCATATACTTCACACATCTCACCATTTAACCATCCAATCACATTAAGATTTGTGCAATCATCACCACGATCAATTTTAGAACCTTTTCTTCTGATACTCATTGTTGTTAGTTCCCCAGTTCCCCCAACCTTCCCTGCCATGTTGTTGCTGTTATGTTAGGCGTAATCCATTCCAATCCACAGGGACCCTATGAACCACAGACCGATGTGGGAAGCCGCAGCTCTCGCGAGATGTGGGAAGCCACAGCTCTCGCGATGTGGGAAGCCGCAGCTCTCGCCGCCATTACAAGATGGCGCCGGGCAGTCAGGGCGGTGGCCCAACTAAGTGGTAAACAACCACATAGCGCATGTGCGCTGCTGAGATGACGTAGTCATAACTCCACCCTGGAGTATGCAAACGAGGGTTCTGGTGAACGCACCAATCAATGCATGAGGTTTTGGCAAATGCACCAATCAAGGCACAGCACGTCCCCATAGAGCATATATAAGCAGCAGTAGTTTGGGGCTTCGGGGTCTTTTTTCCGCCATTTGAAAATTAAACGCCTGTGGAAGAATCCTGTTGTGGCGCGTCTTTTCTTGCTGGCGAGACCTGGCGCTCGACAGACCAAAACATTGCACAGCCCTGCGCCATTCTCACTAATGTCCCTGTGCCTGCGTTCCTTGACGCAGCTACCATGTCAGTCCATCTCCTTGAGGGCCTTGCTCTTTTTTCCTGCCCGTCCACTTTACCAAACATGATGTCTTTCTCCAAGGATTGATCTCTCCTGACAACATGTCCATAGTATGTAAGGCAGGGAGTCTTGCCATCCCTGCCTCTAAGAAGCACACTCTGGCCTTATTGCTTCCAACACAGATAGATCTGTGCTTTTAGCAGTCCATGGTGCATGCATATGATGTATATGATGTGACAAACCATGGCTTGGGTCAGGCGCACCGTAGTCCACTAAGTAACATCCTTACTCTTCAGTGCACATTTACCCCATGCAATATGTGTTGGATCATGACACAGTCTTGAAAACAGAACAAGGTTTTTTTTTAATTAAAAAAATTACTAATTTATTTTTTATAAATCATTTTGTTGGGGTTCTTACAGCTCATTTTTTCTTACAGCTTTTATAATAATCATATATCAATTGTATCAAGCGTACTTGTACATATGTTTGCCATCATCATTCTCAAAACATTTTCTTTCCTGTTGAGCCCTTGGTATCAGCTCCTCTTTTCCTCCATCCCTCCCCCACACTCCCTCCCTCCTGACTCCTTTATACATAATAAATTATTTTCATATCTTACATCATTTGCTGACTCCCTTCACCCACATTTCTGTTTTTGTCCCCCTGGGGGGACAGAACAAGGGTTTTAAAGATGGCTTAAAATCAGGAAAAGTTGCAGCAAGGTTGTATCCAGTCACCTTTTTGTTCAATCTGGATGCTGAGCAAATCATCAAGGAAGTTGGATTATATGAAGAAGAGTATGGCATAGGGATAGGAGGAAGGCCTATTAACAACCTGCGATATGCAGATGACACAACTGTGCTTGCTGAAAGTGAGGACTTGAAGCACTTGCTGTGAAGATCAAGAATTATAGTCTTCAGCATGGATTTCAACTTAATGTAAAGAAGACCAAAATCCTCACAACTGGACCAATAGGAAACATCATCGTAAATGGAGAAAAGCTTGCAGTTGGCAAAGATTTTGTGTTGCTTGGATCCCCCGCTATGCCCCTAAGTCAGTGGTTCTCAACCTTCCTAATACTGCGACCCTTTGATATAGTTCCTCATGTTGTAGGGACCCCCAACCATAAAATTATTTTCTTAGCTACTTCATAACTGTAATTTTGCTACTGTTATGAATCATAATGTAAATATCTGATATGCAGGATGTATTTTCATTGCTACAAATTGAATATAATTAAAGCATAGTGATTAATCATAAAACAATATGTAATTATACATTTTGAAATATTTATATGCTTTACGATGGTTTTAGGCGACCCCTGTGAAAAGGTCGCTTGACCACCAAAGGAGTCGCGACCTTTTGGCTGAGAAACGCTGCCCTAAGCAATTTATCAACCGAGTTACTGTCTCTACAGATCTACTGATTCTGGGTTTCATACACAGAAAATCCTGATGATCTACTCTTTTTTTTAAAAATCCTTTATTTGGGGGTTGGCTCATGCAACTCTTATCACAATCCATATATATATCCATTGCATGTCAAGCACATTTGTACAGTTGTTGCCCCCCACATCATTCTCAAAACATTTGCTTTCTACTTAAGCCCTTCGTATCAGCTCATATTTGCCCCTCCCCCTCCTTCATGAACCCTTGATAATTTATAAATTATTAATATTTTGTCATATCTTACACTAGCTGATGTCTCCCTTCACCCACTTTTCTGTTGTCCATCCCCCAGGGAGGAGGTTATATGTAGATCCTTGTAATCGGTTCCCCTTTCTACCCCACCTTCCCTCCACCCTCTGGTATTGCCACTCTCACTACTGGTCCTGAAGGGATCATCTGTCCTGGACTCACTGTTGCCAGTTCCCATATGTACTGGTGTATATCCTCTGGTCTAGCCAGATTTGCAAGGTAGAATTGGGATCATGGTAGTAGGGAGGGAGAGGAAGCATTTAAGAATTAGAGGAAGTTGTATGCTTCATCATTGCTACACTGCACCCTGACTGGCTCCTCTCCTCCTCACAAACCTTCTGTAAGGGGATGTTCACTTGCTTACAGATGGGCTTTGGGTCCCCAATCTGCACTCCCTCTCATTTACAAGGATATGATTTTTATGTTCTTTGATGCCTGATACCTGATCCCTTCAATAGCTTGTGGTCGCACAGGCTGGTGTGCTTCTTCCATGTGGACTTTGTTGCTTCTGAGCCTAGATGGCCACTTGTTTACCTTCAAGCCTTTAAGACCACAGATGCTATATCTTTTGATAGCCAGGCACCATCAGCTTTCTTCACCACATTTGCTTATGCACCCGCTTTGTCTTGAGCGATCATGTCAAGAAGGTGAGCATCATGGAATGCCAGTTTAATAGAACAAAGTGTTTTTGCATTGAGGAAGTGCTTGAGTGGAGGCCCAATGTCCATCTTCTGCCTTAGTACTAAACCTATAAATATATGTACATAGATCTATTTCCCCATCCTCATATATATTTACATATGTACATGCCTGTATTCAGACTTCTATAAATACTCTTTGCCACCTAGTTCTTTTCTTTATTTCATTTTACTTTCCTCTTGCCCCACTATAATGTTCAGCCTTTATTTGCATTTCAGTAATTTCTCTAAGTTACATTGCCCTTGATCAATCCCTACCAGGCCTCTTACACCCTCTCTGCAACCGATTTTGGATCACTTGTTGTTCTCTTGTCCCTGGGTTGGTCAATACCACCTCCTTTCTTCCACCCCCACCTCTCCCATGTTCCCTCCCGGAACCATTGGTCCCTGATATAGTTGAAGTTTATTGTGCCAACCTGGCCAATGAACACATGTGGGGTTAATTGAAGGGCGGAGAGATAAATGGCTTGGAGAGCCTTGCCTTTCTAGTTCTCGGGTCTCTTGCTTTGTGATGGCCGGACCAGGGGACCAGGGTGCAGGTGCCTTAGCCAGCTCCCTGCTTCAGTTGGCAAGGCTCACTTCCTGCAAGACATCCCCAAGGAAAAGCTGTATGGACCTACGTGTGGAGACCCCTACCAGCGCTGAGATGCTTACACGTTCACTGATTCGGCTTTCCTCTTGTAGTCGCTGTTATAGTGTATTTTTTGTGAGATAAAGGTGGATTGGTGTCGGACATAAGGGTTAATGTTGAACTTGTGGGCTTGGGCAGCACTGGGTTGGGATGTTTTCTTGATGTGCACTTACCCTTTATATAAAACTCTCTCTTATACATGAGTTTCTGTGGATTTGTTTCTCTAATGTACCCAGACTATCGCAGTCCTGTTGTTTTCTCCTCCAGACTGTTCATGCAGCCTATCTTATCTAGATAGATCTGCAGAGATAATAATATGCACAAGAAAACAAGGCATCGCAAGACAAAGTGACGAAAGAAAACAAAATGACGGCAACAAAGAAAATCAATGACAAAAAATAACTAAAAAAAGAAAAATTAAAACAAAGAAAAACCTGTGAGGTCTGTTTGTTGACCTCTAGGACTGTCCTCCAGTCGAGTCCGATGGGGTGCCACATCCTGGCCTCAAAGTCTATCCGTTGCACTCCTTCAGGTCCTCCCTGCTCTGCTCCCCCCGCTGTTCTGCCGCATGCCCTTAGTGTTTTGCCTCCGTGGGGTGGATGATCTACTCTTAAACCTTCATTCAATTCACAATGAAAAGCCTTTTTTAAAAAGAAAAGAAGAATGTGTCTGTCCCTTTAGAGCTTCTAAATACATATTCTCCATGGCCTAATTAGTCAATAAAAAGGTGTTGGGCATTTATAAAGCAGGAATAACAACAAAAGTTTTGTAAGTCAAAAATATGATAACTGAACTGTCAAGGAATTCTATCAAATTAGCCATCACAAGAAAAAGAAAAACTTCGTTGGACTTCCTTAACTTTTTCACAGTTTGTTTATAAGTGTTATGTTGAATCATGTTGATGTTGATGGTGAGTGTGGGAAGATGATGTAGAACCTACATTTTTCTCAGCACTTGGAGCCTCTGGGTCTTAGTCTGGCCCAGAAATCTCAGTTGAGCCTCTCAACCAACCTGTGAAAAGGTATCATTCACATTCTTTGTGGAGGGAGAAAATTAGGCAGAGAGTGATATATAATCTGGATAAAGAACCTAGGGTACATTCACATAAATACTATGGGACAGGGCAGAGATAGGAATCATCAAAAGTAGTCTGATATCTTGGTGTTCGTGGTTCTAGAGGTGGGGTTACTACTGCATGGGCCTAATGGTCCCTTGTAAGGCAGATTAATGGAATAAGGTGTCAGGCCCCACACTGGAGTGGTTCAGGTTAGAATACAAAGATGATTCTTGAGACTTTTTGGAAAGCTTTCTCCTTGGGTGTCATGTGTCATATATTTACACTCAGGATGTGTAGGGCTTGAGGGAGGGAAGACTTGCTATGGTCAGTGGCCAAGCCAGATGTTGATTGTAAGACACCACACAGTGAAAATCTTTGGCCATAGTTATGACAAACTTCATCCCATAACTCAGAAGGTTTCAAAGGTCCTCTGACTGGGGCCAGTCCAAGTCAAGAGATGAACAGGCAGGAGGTTGACCTTCCCTACCCTCACGACTCCCTGTCAGAGCCTTTCTTTCCATAAAACTTTCTGCCACACACTTTCCACACCCAGGTGTCCTATCTCCAACTGGAGAGAGAGAGAGAGAGAGAGAGAGAGAGAGAGAGAGAGAGAGAGAGAGAGAGAGAGAGAGAGAGAGAGAGAGACTGACTTTTGTTTCTCTTCTATGCCTAAAAATGTTCTTCACATTCTTCAGACAAGATAGCAAGTGCTCTACTCTGTGCAGAATGTAGAACTAGGCTTCTTTTGGGATGGGATGGGGGCTTTTAAAAAAATCATTTTATGGGGGCTCATACAACTCTGATCACAATCCATCCATCCATCCATTGTATGTCAAGCACATTTGTACATTCGTTGCCTCCATCATTCTCAAAACATTTGCTTTCTACTTAAGCCCTTGATATTAGCTCCTCATTTCCCCCTTCCTCCCCACTCCCTCATTCCACATGAACCCTTGATAATTTATAAATAATTTTGTCATGTCTTACACTGTTTGATGTCTCCCTCCCTTCGCCCACATTTCTGTTGCATGTCCCCCAGGGAGGAGGTTATATGTAGATCCTTATCATCGGTTCCCCCTTTCTACCCCATCTTTCCTCCGCCCTCCAGTATCGTCCTGAAGGGATCATCTGTTCTGAAATCCCTGCGTTTCCAGTTCCTATATGTACCAGTGTACATTCTCTGGTCTAGCCAGATTTTTAAGGTAGTAGAATTGGAATCATGATAATGGTGGGGAGGAAGCATTTAAGAATTAGAGGAAAGTTGCATGTTTCATCATTACTACACTGCACCCTGACTGGCTCGCCTCCTCCCCATGACCCTTCTGTAAGGGGATGTCCAGTTGCCTACAGATGGGCTTTGGGTCCCCAATCTGCACTCCCCCTCATTTACAAGGATATGATTTTTTTGTTCTTTGATGCCTGATAACTGATCCCTTCAACACCTCGTGGTCGCACAGGTTGATGTGCTTCTTCCATGTGGACTTTGTTACTTCTGAGCTAGATGGCCGCTTATTTGCCAGACGCTATATCTTTTGATATCCGGGCACCATCAGCTTTCTTCACCACAGAGGGCTTCTTAACATACATCATCTTACTAGATCTTCACAACAAAAATTGCAAACGAGGAAGCTCAGGTTCAGAGATGAGAAGCACTTTGCCAATGTCACACAGCTAAGAAGGACAGGGGTGTAGCTCAGTTTAACTCAAAAGTGCCTTGCACTCAGCTGTCCAGTCTATATAAAACTGCCTGTTCCAAGACACTTTCCTCCTGGAAGTCTTGGTTTTCTTTTCATTCTATCCCAAATAAAACCCATCAGCAAATCCCATGGCTCTACCTTTAGAACAGAACCAGAACACACCACCTCTTCCATTAGTTGACCCTAGTCTAAGCTTCCTTCTCCTCTTACCTTGATCACTGCACCATTGACTGAACTGCTCTCCTGCTTTTGCTCTTTTTCCTCCCTAGTCTCTGCCACATAGAAGCCAGAGGGATCTTAGAACACAAGTCAAGTCATTTCACGTTTTCCACCTCAAAGTCCTACAATGGTTTTCATTTCATTTATAGTAGTCATTATTGTATCTCACAAGGCCCATGTGATCTATTATTTCTGACTGAATTTCCTAATTCTTCTCTGCCTTACTCACTCTTCTCCAGATAAACATTGCTGTTTCTTCAACATCAGGCATTCTCTACCCTTGGGTTTTTTGTGCCTACAAATTTCTTATTCCTGTCCTGGAACATTCTTAGACATTCTTAGGCTTGCTGTCTTACTTCCTTCAATTTTTTATGATCTTGTCTCAGATAAGGCTTTCCTCATCATTCTGTTTAGAATTGCAACTCTCTGCCACCAACATGTCTATTGCTACTTTCCTATTTTGTGTTTCTCCCCTTTTTCTGTGGGGTGGGTGGCTATGGCTTGGGTTTTTATTCAACAATTTATGCACATTTTAATTTGTAACATGAGTGAACTTCCTTATTCTTAAAATTCTTTCTCTCTCTTCCCTAACACTTTCATGAGGGAGAAGATTTTTATCTGCTTTGGTTACTGCTGAATCCTCAGCCCAAAGTACAAGGAGTTATCCCACCCACCCCAAAACAAAACCAAAATGGATTCCATCCCTCTCCAAAGCTATGTACTACATTAAAAAAAAAAACAACCTTATCACCTTCCACGTACTCTCCATTACACTCAATACATTTGTCAAATCTGTGATTTTGTTCTTGGAAACATTTTTCAGACGTATCTGTTTGGATGGCTAACAGCACCTACCTCGGGTTTTTTCTTCACCTCTTCTATGTGGTCAAATCACTGTCCTTTCATGTCCCTCTTCGTTAGTGGAAACAGGAAGAAGTCACAGGGAGTGAGGTCAGATGAGTTAGGTGTAGGAAGAAAGAGAGGCATATTGCTAGTTTTTTGGGGTTTTTTTTTGCCAAGAGCTGGTGCACTGAGATGGCTTTGTCATGGTCCCCCCTCTGCCACAAATTAGGTCTTTTTGGTGTTACACACTGCTATGCTATCTTTTTAGAACCTTTAAATTGAAAGCTTGATGAATAGTCTGACCTGGTGGAACGCACAAGTCCATATTTTTGTCCATTTGGGAAGCTGATGGACATCCAGAACAAGGTTTGTCATCAATTGGCATTTCACCTTTTTTGAAATGAGAAAACCATTCATACACTTGAGTTTTCCCCATAGCGCTGTCCTTGTAAACCGTGTTCAACATCACAACAGTTTCTGTGGCATTTTTCCTGAGCAGGAAACAAAATTTCACAGCCACATGCTGTTCGCTTAAATCAGCCATCACAAAATAATGAGGTTTGAGCGAAACTGGTTTTTACCAAAATATTCACTGTGACCAGCCAGAATCTTCCTAGGTGACAACGCCACTGGGTGCAGAGTGAGTTATTCAGTGCTCGCCTGATGGGAAAAATGCACATTATGCAAACTCTGCCCGGTGGAGCTTTTGTCTGTTTTTTTTGAGGGGGGTGTACCCCTCATCGGTGCTGTGATTACTAAGGTTAAGTGTTAACTTAGCTGGGCCGGCCAGGGTTCTCAGTGGTTTGTCAGCTATGATGTAGTCATCTCCATGATGAGAATCCACATAATGTAATCACCTCCGGGATGAGATCTGCTATGAGCAGTCAGTCCATTTAAAGGGAATTTCCTTAGAGGCGTGGCCCGTTTCCAATATCTGAGGATGCTCTGGGAAAACTCATTTGCTCCTTCTGGATCTGGATCAGCAAGTGGCTCATCATTTGACCCGTGGTTCGTTCGGCTTGGGCCAGTGGCCTGGCAGAATTGTCTGCCAATCCTGGAAGTCATCAGTAGCTTGCCATCTTATCTGGTGACCTGAGATTCATGGAGTCTGTTCTCTCCCCTGCTGATCTTGGATTCCTCAGCCCCTGAAGCTTTGGAAGTAGAAGTCTCCAGCCTGACAGCTAACCCACTGTCTTGCAACTGTGTGAGCCATTTCCTTAGGATAAATCTCAGGATCTGTACATCACTCTTGCTTCTCTAGCGAATCCAGGCTAAACATAGGTGATGCTACATATAATATTTTTTGTTGAATAATGAATAAATGGCCCTTATAATTGTACCTTTTTGTATGTCTGATTCTCTCATAGTCTATGAGTCACTCTTCTGCAGGAAATTGGATTCCCCAGCTTTGCATTCCTGTGCCAGACAAAGTACAGGCCATAAAAGATGGCCAGTAATTACTGAATTAAAGGGTTTAATATGAACCATTCAGAGGAACATTAGAGTTTCCAGAAGCAAGTAGAACAGAACTCTCCTTAGTTCCTGGTTCAGGAAGACCTCTTCTCCCCTTCCCCATCCTCAAAGTCCTGCCTTGAGCAAGGCTGCCTGCCTTGCGTGTTTGTCTCTCTCTGTTTCTTACCACCACCCGCGTCATCCTTGCCATCGTGGATACCCTCTCTTACCTTGGGGTGGGAATAATTGCAAGCAAATTGGACGTTGTTCTGTACAGGACTGCGTCTCACACAGGTCCATTTGGATGCTTCCTGGGCACTTCTGGCACTCCAGAAATGCCACAGCTGGGCTCACTGACTGCAGGAGAAAGGTGGGAGAGTGCTTGGGCATGCTATGGGCCCGAAGACAGACAGGCAAACGGGTGAGGGCCAAGTGCTGTCTGGGGGCTGCTGG
This sequence comes from Tenrec ecaudatus, assembly GCF_050624435.1. NCBI lineage: Eukaryota > Metazoa > Chordata > Mammalia > Afrosoricida > Tenrecidae > Tenrec > Tenrec ecaudatus. Next base: position 80,918,469 of record NC_134548.1, on the reverse strand, counting down.
ATGACGAGCCCAGCCGTGCCCTCTCATTCTGCCATCACGCTGAGACTCCGTTTCTCCCTTTGTAGCACGAGAATAATCATCCCTCAAACTGCTGTGGGACTGAAAGGGCACAATGGTTTTGTAAACTGTGAAATGAGGACTGGTCAGGACAAGTCCTAAGTCAAAAAAGAATATGACTATCCTTGTTGTTGTTCTTGTCTTCTTTTCCACTTCTCCCACCCTTTCTATAATTCTCCCCCCACTCCTTGTTCACCCTTGCCCACCCCTGCCTCAACCTCCAACCTCCGAGCGAGTCTCTGCTACATAGCACCCCCGACCCCAGGAACAGATTTCCTGCTGGTTCTCTTCAGTTAGGCACACAAATCAGGGCTCCTGAAATACCTTTTAGGAATGAGGCGCACAGGGACATCACAAGCTCATCCCCGGGGGGACAGGCACCCATTAAACTGCATCACGGAGCACTTTAGTCATTCAGATTGGTTGGGTCCAGGCCAGCTGGAATTAGTGACAAATCGGAAGCAGGAATATTGGCTAGGAAAGGCCATTTTATTACTGGCACTGATACATACTAACCCAAAGTGTGGCCTCCGAGGGTTTCTGATGAGCGTCTTAGTTAGTGACCACACAGGAGTCTAGGCTAAATCTTTGCATGGACATACATCTCAAGCCCTTCAAATCAGAATTTTCTGCCAGGAGTTGAAAAACAACCTGTCCTTCCCCACCCTCCCTCCCTCAGCAAATCTGAGATCCTTATCGGAAGGCCTAGAAAACCAGGAAGTACTATGAAACTATTATTTCATTCCAAATATATGTTAACCTCCTCAGTAGGAAGATATGTTTTTTTTAATAATTAAAGGGGCAAAAATCAAAGGTTGGAAATCACTCTTAGCAAAGGTGTGAGAAAATAGGTGTGCTTGTCTATTTCTTTCTTTCTTTCTTTACCTGCACCCGGCTTTATTTTAAAAACTAGACTTAACAAACAAACAAACCCTTCTCTAAGAGCTTGGCTAACTGGAAGGTTGGCAGTTCAAACACACCAGTGGTTGGGAAAGTTTATAGTAATCTCAGAAATAAAGGGTCACCATGAGTCAGAATCTACTCATTTGACAGTGGTTTACTTTTGGGGGAGCAGGGGTTGTCATTTGAGGTTCTAAGGGGGCCCTATAATCTGTGGCCCTCAGAACCTCCAGTAAAATGCTGCTTCTTGCAAGAAAGATGAGGCTTTCTACTCTGGTAATGAGTTAGTTTTAGGAATCCACAGGGAAAAATCTACTTTGTCCTATAGGGTCACTGTGAGGTTTTGGAAGGAACTGCTTCAATAAACTAAAGTGCATCTTTATATATATATATATATATATATATATATATTCTTCATGTTTGTTGTTGTTTTGAGGTTTTAAAAATTGAGATAAAATCCACATTACATAAATTTAATCATTTTAACCATTTGAAAGTGTGTAATATGTTTTAGGGTACAAGAGACCCTATTCTCAAATTTAATTTAAGGAGAATATTTATTAAGTCTTAAAGGTACAAAGACACAGATACATCATCCAGATAAGGGAAGTCATTCGCATGAGGTCATAATGGCGTCCGAGGATTCAGTCAGGACACTAGTTAATTCAGGCATGGAGCAAAGAAAAGGATCACAAATTCATGATGGGTGGCAGATCAGTACATCACAGTTACAGGTGGGATTACAGAAGTGGGAACAGGACCATGATCGAGACACATATGTTAGAGAGAAAAGATTACAAGATTGGTCCAGTGTCTTTCTGACCTAGACAGTCAGAGCATGACAGATAGGGCATGACTCAGCACCATGGGTTCTCCTGTACTGTCCCTAGTGATATGAAGGGATTCAATGGAAGCTTAATCTATGTTGGGACTCTGAAAATGGATTTTGGGTTTCCACCCGTAGCCCAAGGCTGTCATCCATAGCCTTTTGCAAATGGGGTGCTCAGAATTTAAACTCTAATATTGTTTCCTCCTCTGGTCTAACATTTTATTTACAATGCATGGATCACACAGGCTGTGGGAATCCTCTGAGTAGACTTCAAGGCTTTTTAAAACAAACAGCTATCTAAGTGAAATCATACCTCTCTTAGATCATACCTCACTTAGATAACTGCTTGTTTAAGACAAGCCTTAAGACCCCAGACACTGATGTTTCTAATTAAAAAAAAGAACAAAAACAACGCACTGTCACGGAGTCAGTGCTGACTCATAGTGACCCCTTGTGGGTTTCGGAGACAGTAACTGTTTACGGGAGTAGGAAAGCCCAGCTTTTCTCCGATTTCTTTCTAGTAGCAGAGTACTATCTGACTGCCTCACCACATTTTGCTATGCACCCATATCTTCAGTGATCACTTCCCGAGGGCTGGTATTGAGCAGAGTCACATCATAAGAACTACTTGTTCATAGATTATGGCTCAGATTAAATTCAAGCTCAAAATCCATTCCTATAGCCAAGACAAACACACACGTGCACACACGCGCGCACGGTCCATTTCAGAGGCAGCATTGTTAGCTTCTTGAGAAATAACATGAATAATCTTCATGGGATATTTACTAATTCTAGGACAAAATCATTAACTTGGCCAATGATATAGAACTACAAACACCAATACAAAAAGAAATAAAAACATATCAGAAAGCTTTTCAGATGAAAATACATGAAAGTTCACTTCTCTATATTCAACACTTAAGTGACAGGGCAGTGCTTAAGAAAAGGACGGCAACAAGTTCATTACACTCACTCACTAGGACAAAATGACTTGTCTGCAGAACTAAGGCGTGTCGCAAAAAGCAGAGAAAATATGTCAACAGCAAATATGTCAATAGTCTCAAGTTTTCAAGTCCTGGGCAATGTCAAAGAAATCGAGATGTGATTCAAAATGCAAAGACTTTAAAATTCACGACTTTGGATAGCGCTCCTCTGTTTTCCGCACACTGGGGCGTGTCAGCTTTAAGTTCACAGACGAAGTTCAGTTCCTTTAATCTACACCACGTGTGGTTAAGGTAAAGCCCAGTTTACTTAGTGGGGTTTTCAAATTGGGTCCTTCAGATGGGACCTATGAAGAATCCGGCACACCTTGAAAAGACAACATTAAAAAATCCAAGATCCCCAGAGGCAGAAAATAAATTTGGTCAAAAATACATGATTGGCAACATGAAACAAGATTTCTTTTATTGGGGTTCCATACTCGTTATATTTAGGGTTTTCTTTCCTAGTTTGCCTACAAACCGAAGTGAAATCACCTTCTCAGAGAGATATCACCAACTACTGTCTGGTCAGAATCCCCACTGAAATTTATTGAGCACTACTATAGGATTGCATGGCAGGTACATAATCTGTTGCCAAGTTAAGATTTAAGAGTGAAGGGGTGGAGTTTAGCCTGTCAATCAGGTCGCAGCTTGATGACCTCATTTGGAGGTGCTAAAGAAATAACTTGTTGGAGGCGGGGACACACACACACACACACACACACACACACACACACACACACTCCCTGTGAGACATTACTGACGAGCCTGATGGAGCAATGCTGCTGCAACCAGAACCCTGGGAGCTAGAGAAGTCACGTGGGGTCCCCTGCCAATGCTGAGATGCTTCTATTGCCACTGGATCCACAACACTTCCCACCCACTGGCCTGTGATCTTCCTGCACGCAGTATTATTGCATGGCTGTGTGAGTCTAAAGAGGAATTTATGGACTAGTATTGGACATATGGGCTAATATCGGATTTATGGACTTGACCTGGACGGGGTTGGGATGTTTTCTCAATATTCAATTGCTCTTGTACATAAAACTCTTTCTTACACACATGAGTGTCCACGCATTTGTTTCTCTAGTCTCCCCAAACTAACACAGATCATCTATTCAATTAGGTGACTGTGGGACACTGCTATCTGGCAGGAACTATTTGGTCCTCTTCCACTCTCCTCCCAAATGAAATACTGAACCCTGGCTTAGGTCAAGTTTCCTCTGAAGAACTGGTTTTTACAAATAAGGGAATGATAAATGGATTCCAAGCATTAGACAAATACATCATAATACTTCTGGTTAGACCAGAGTAAATGATTACATGACGTGCCCTAAATCTGGATGACTAGTCTGATTTTCTTTCATGGAGCGTGTTCCTTAAATAGACTGAATTCTTCAATAGGGGACAATGATCAGAGCAAAACGGTCTTTCTGGATTTAAATTCAAAATGGCCTTTAGGTACCATTGTTTGGGTTTGGTCTGTTTTTAAGACCCAAAGTTTTGGGTTTTGTTTTTAAAGCATCTAGGGAAAATAGTTCGCACATGGGTTGTCCCAACTTTCACAAACGCCAGAGACAGAACAGAAATGTGAACAATGTTAGGCCAAATATTTGAAAATAATATATAAGGCTAAATAGACTAAGCATTATGAAATATTTGTTTATATCTAAATAACACCAGCAGTAGCAGCATATTGTAAAATCCTCAGGTCATGTATGAACAGGGACAGAAATGTGGACACTGAAATGGTCATCTATTAAAACACAAAACTTGTCGGAATGTAGTAGGATATCTCACTGTTATTTTATTTTGTAACACACAGCTCAAATCACACTGGCTTCTCTAATCACAATTCTTATGCACTTATCAAATTTGTTAATAGACATTTCAATATGAGAGTCATGATATATTGAACCCATAAGGTAAACAATTTTGGGGAAATGAGAATAGTAATTACTTATATATAGGATACTCTTAAAATGCCTACAATGTTCCCACATATAAAACTTATGGAAGCATTTATTCTAGTTAGTGGCATTGTCTATTTCTGATTATTGTGGGGTCAGTTGTAATTCATGAACCCCATTACCTTCCAGTTCTGGAAATCTCGATTTAGACTCAGGATATTGTTGGGAGGTGCCGCCATGTCAGTTCTGACCCCCTGGACAATAGAGAGAAACACCATCCAGTCCTGCATCATCCTCACAGCCGTCATTGTTGCAGCCACCGTGTCAATCCATCTTGTTGAAGACCTTCTTTTTTTGCTGGCCCCTCTACTTTACCAAGCATGATGTCCTTCTTCAACTCACAATAAGATTTTTTATAAGTACAATGTAGTCCATTTGTTGTTGGGAACTTTTTGTCAAATGTAATATCTTAGTGAGTCAGCAAAGCAAAAGATTCTCTGTAGATGGCAAAGCATCATATGACCATGGCTAATCAATACATATGTATTTGAACGAATGGAAAATTTCCGATTTCATGCAAAGCCAACCAATGTTAATTAAAGAAGGAATGTTAGACCAAAAGGAAATACGTCAAAATACAATGCTTGAAAGTTTCAGATATAATGTCAAACCCTAGTCACTACCCTTCTGCCCTTGTTTCTCAGTTGTATAATTGAGGAATTGTTGGAGTGATATATTTGCAATTTTTTCTCAACTTTACTTCCACTGGTCAAATTTACTTAATATCATTATTAAAGTTTACTTGAACTGATCGTCATTATAAACTAGCTATTATATAGGGTTTAGCTCATTCTACTTAACCCCTTTAAAATATTATGAGCCCATTGCTATTTTAGTAAATACTATTATTACTCATGTAATGTTTTGTGATGATTCACCAGTCTTTTTCCATCTTCTGAATAAACCTACTAAATGTGATGCAATATCCTAAAAAATTTAAAACATTTCAATGTTCCTTATTTTCAACACCAAAACAAAGTTCACTTCCCCTCAAATCTTCTACAACTTATCACACACCTGTAAGTTAACCTTTATTATCCTCTTAGGAGCAATGGCAACTTAGTGGTTATGCCTTTGGCTGCTAACTTCAAGGTCAGCAATTCAAAACCAACAGCTGCTCCTTGGGAGAAAAACTATACCTACAAAGAGTCAGTCTCAGAAACCCAAAAGGGCAACCCTACCCTGCCCTGTAGGGTGACTATGAGTTGGAATCAACTTGATGGCAGTGAGTTAGGTTTTTTGGTTACTATCTTTCACATTCAAGTACAACCAGATATTCTGCTTTAAGACAAAGCTACTTCCCCCCCCTCATGAAATTAAAATAAAGTTACTGTAAAAATACAAAACCTTACTCTGTCCATTCTGTCTAACTTTTTCAGCCCATGTTAAAATTTTTCACTCAGTTCTTCAAGTGATTTTCCTCCAGTAACCTAGAATACACTAAAGTTTTTCATGTGCCAAAATGCTGAATTTTACTAATTAAGCTAGTTCATTGTGCCAGCCTGACCGATAAACACAAGTGGGATTAATTGAAGGGCGGAGAGATAAATGGCTTGCTGAGCTTCGCCCTTCTAGTCTCTCGCTCTTTGATCATCAGACCAGTGTGTGGCTGCCTTGCTTGTTCTGTGCCGCAACTTACAGGCTACACTCACTACCTGTGGTACGCCTAGCATGTGAACTGTGTCGCTGTAAGTTGAGGTCCCTTTAAGGCCACATGATTGGAATGTACATCTTGAGCTGGGGACTGACAGTTGGTGACTTGCCTTGCTGTTTGCTGCCTGTGCTGATATAGCCTAGCTCTCTCTACAGAGGACTACCCGGCGGCCCTCAAGACTTGAAGGACTGCCAATGTCTCACAACTCACTCATGGGAGTGAGTTGCACTGAGCCATTTGTACTGCTTTATAATTTAACTGTTCATTTCTTGTATTATATATCTATCCATCTGAATATATTTTAACAGTTCATTTCTAATGTTATCTATATATCTTTATAAATATATATATATATAATTACTAGCAATCTGGTTTTGTCTCTCTAGAGAACCCTGTGTAACACACTAATTGAATATGATACACACACATTTTAAATCAAGGAAGACATACACTAATTTGAAAAGGCATCAAGTTCAAAAAACAAAACCAAACCAAACTCGTTGCCATGGAGTTAATGCTGACTCATAGCGACCCTCTGTGGGTTTCTGAGACTGTAACTGTACAGGGAAGAAAGCCCCGTCTTTCTTCCAATACAGCACTCAGATAAAACAATAAGATTAACATACATGATGCTTGAATGATCTCCTTGGTTGTCTTAATGACCGTGACCTCCATCAAGTACACATCCAGACAAGCCTCTAATGGAGAATGTCCCTCCCTGGGCTGGCAGAAGGAAGTGGAAGGGATCCACGGTCCATAGTGCTCCACCACTGAGTCAGTCCTGACTCACAGCAACCATACAGGACAATAGAATAGGCCGTGTAGGTTTCCAAAGCTGTGACTCTTTCTGGGAGCAAAAGAAAACCCCATCTTTCTCTGGAGTAGCCGGTGGGTTCAAACTGCTGACCTTGTGGTTGGCAGCATAACATGTAAGTTACTAGGCCACAGGGCTTCTTAACCGATGTGGGGACTCTGCAAATGATTTTTTCTGTTGGCTTTCCCTATCATCCATAGCTTCCTGAAAATGAAATACTCTGAAGTTAAGCTCGAATTCAAATTTCCTAACTTTATGAAGTAATCCCACAATATATCGGCAAATGCTCACCCTTCACTATCTTTGGTTTCTGCTTATCACTATCTGTTTATAACAGTGACATCTTTGCAAAGTCTCCGGAGCGCGGCAGGCTGGGAGAGGATGTCGCTAAGGAAAGGTGGCGATTATGTTCATCGGTGCTTCATCCCCCTGGCTGCACTCTAGCACCGCCAGGGATGCTTGAAAGCGGCCCTTCCCTAGGCCCCTTTCCTAGAGGCTCTAATTTCATTAGTCAGCGGTGGGGCCTGCATACACTTATCTTTTTAATTAAGGTATGATTTACACAGTAAAATGCATAGATTTAAAGACGAGAGCTCAATGTGTTTTGGAATTTCAAGTACATCCATAACCATCACCCCAATAAAAACAGAGAACATTTCCATCATCCCAGTCAATGTCTCCATCCTATCAGAGGCAACCAATGTTCTGATTACTGTCACAGATTGCTTTTGATAGATTTTGGACTTCCTATTAATGGAATCAAACAGTATGAAAAATTTTTTTCAGTATGAAATATTTTAAGATTCGTTTCTTTCACCCTAACATAATGCTTTGAGATTCATCCAAGTTGTTGTATTGATTAGCAATATGCTCCTTTTCAGTGCTGCATGGTATTCCACTATATAATAAAACATTTGTTATCCATTCACTTGCTCAAGGACATTTGGTTTGCTTCCGGTTTTTTTGATATCAAGAGTAAAACTGCTATAAACACCCCTGTACAAGTCTGTCTATGAACACATGCGCTCATTATACTTGGGGTGAAATTACTTAGTTTATTACTTTATTTAAAACTCCCCAACAGTTTTCCAAAGTGGTTATACCAATTTACGGTCCTCTCAATAAAATATGAGATAGTTGTGTCACATCCTTGTCAATGCATAGTATTGTATGCATTTTAAAATTATGGTCATCCTGATGAATATTAGTGGTATCGCATCATGATCTTCAATTATATGAGGGAGCTTCAAAAAGTTCATAGAAAAATTCCATTATCTTTTAATTCCATTTTCTGTGAAATTTTTGAAGTGTTCTTGTTTTTATCTGATTACTAATCATGTTGGTCACCTTAATTTTTAAAAATTTTAAGATCTACATATCTTATTACTTTTTAAAAATTATTATTAATTGGGAGTTAACACATATATCATTCCATTGTTCAATCACATCAAGCAGTATTGCACAATTACTACCACAGTCAGTTTCCAAAAATTCTTTTTCTTCCTGGACTCCTCAACATCTCTCCCTTTTAGCACCACTCCCCGCCACCCCTCTGACACCCTTAGTCTACTTGCTGTCCCTATAGGTTGGTTCATCAATCCTGAATTTCATACACCCCAAAACAGAAAAAACATATAACACAACTTCAAGAGGGTGATCCTCAGTTAATCAGCTTTTAATGTGCTAATTGACCATCCATCCATATGTCCTCTCTCCTTTTGTGTCTTGTTCCAGTCTTTTGCCCTCATTTTTTGGTCTGTTTAAAAATTATTGCTTTGTTGTTGGTAGCTTCCATTGAATTGGTCCTGACTTACGGCAATCTCATGTACAGCGAATTAAGTGCTGCTGGGTCTGGTGCCATCCTTATGCCCAGTTTTGAATTAGACTGTTGTAATCCATAGTGTTTTCATTGGTTGATTTTTCAGAAGTAGACCACCCAGCCTTTCTTCCTAGTCTGTCTTAGTCTGGAAGCTGTGCTGAAACCTGCTCAGCAGCTGGTTGGCGTCATCTGGCTGTTGTGTATGAGTGGCTGGTAAGTCTTCCCAGTTAAAACATTGCTACCAGCTTATAAATAAGTAAAAAAGGAAGATGAATGCTGAAATGATAAAAAAAAAAAAAGAATGTCCCCAAACTGTCAGCAGGCTTAAACACATTTTCAAAGTAGATAGCGATGAACTGAGGAAATATGTTCAAGAGATAGCAACATTGCCAAGAGAAAATGCAACATGAGATGAATGATGAAGATGACGACATGAAGATGAGACAGATTATATGAGAAACAAAAATTCCTCTAGTCCCACATGGCCAGTACCCAGGGTGAATGAGCACAGCCAGAGAAAAGCTGAAGGGCAAGCATGAAGAAGGGACAGGAGAAAACAAAGCAAAAGCAAAATAGGCAGCTAAAGGGTTAGCCTCGTAGACTTAAAAGCTTGAAAGGAAAAAAAAAGGTCCATGAGGCAGATGTTTGACTAAAATGTATACATTAATTTCCACTTCTACCAGATAAAAACTATTTCTGTATCCTAACTTGACCTCTTTCTTTGACTCAAACCCCAAATAACTCAAGTTTTCTTTGAGAGCTGACATAAAAATTCTGTTAAATATGAATCTGGTTGTAATTGTTCTTCCAATTTGATTATTACAGTCAGTAAATATAAAACAAATAATGTTATACTGACACATTTAAGCAAACTGAGATTTACAAAAAGCTATTATGCCAACATAATTTTACAACAAAATGTTATTGGATCTTATAAATAGTGGTTGTTTGAGTTTTAATTTTGTTAATCAAAATAAAAGGTATTGTATGATTTATAAAAAACTCAACTATTTAGCATCATAACAACACACAATCGTCTACCAATAGACAGGCAAGGGCTACACAAGTTGCATTGGCTAGGAATCAAACCCAGGTCTCCTACAAGGGAAGTGAAAATTCTACCACTGAACTGCCACTGTGATGTTAGACACGTGTTACAAATATAACTGTTATTTTAAAGATCTCTAATGATTCTAACATGAGTTACCCAATGGGTTGCTAATACAATGTCAACAGTTCAAAACTACCAGCTGCTCAATGGGAGAAAGATGAGGCTTTCTACTCCCGGAAAGATTTACAATCTCAGCGACCCACACGAGCAGTTCTACTCTGTCCTATAGGGTCGCTAGGAGTCAGAATCGATTTGATGGCAGTGATTTTGATTTTGTTTTAAGGGTTGAGAGCCCTTAGTAAATTACAGAATAGCCTTAAAGACTCTCTACTTTGTTTATTTTATCATTTTATTTGGGGCTTGTACAGCTTTTATCCATCCATCCATCCATCCATACATACATACATACATACATACATAGTGTCAAGCACATATGTACATATGTTGCCATCATTTTCAAAACATTTTCTTTCTACTTGAGTCCTTGATATTGGCTCCTCAATTTCCCCCTCCTTCCCCCACCCTCCCTCCTTCATAACCCTTGGTAATTTATAAATTATTATTTTTTCACGTCTTACACAGACTGCTGTCTCCCTTCATCCACTTTTCTGTTGTCTGTCCCTCCTGGGAGGGGGTTATATGTAGATCATTGTGATCAGTTCCCCCTTTTCCCCCACCTTCCCCTTCTCCTCCTGGTATTGCTACTCTCATTATTGGTCTTGAGGGGCTTATCTGTCCTGGATTCCCTGTGTTTCTAGCTCTTCTCTGTACCAGTGTACATGCTCTGGTTTAGCCGGATTTGTAAGGTAGAATTGGGGTTATTATAGTGGGGGGTGGGAGAGAGGAAGCATTAAAGAACTAGGGGAAAGCTGTATGTTTCATTAGTGCTTTGCTGTACCCTGACTGGGTCATCTCTTCCTCGTGACCCTTCTGTAAGGGGATATCCAATTGTCTACAGATGGGCTTTGGGTCTCCACTCCGCACTCCCCCTCATTCACATTGATATGATTTTTTGTTCTGGGTCTTTGATGCCTGATACCTGATCCCATCGACACCTCATGATCACAGGCTGGTGTGCTTCTTCCATGTGGACATTGTTGCTTCTCAGCTAGATGACTGCTTGATTATCTTCAAGATTTTAAGACCCCAGATGCTATATCTTATGATAGCTAGGCACCATCAGCTTTCTTCACCACATTTGCTTATGCACCCATTTGGTCTTTAGCAATCCTGTCAGGAAGGTGAGCATCATGGAATGACAGGCTATTAGAACAAATTGTTCCTGCATTGTGGGAGTACTTGAGACTCCCTGCTTTCATGGGTTCCCACATTTGCCCCTGGTACAATGCCTGAGGGTTGGTTCTTCAAATAAATGAACTTCTGTGGGGATTTAAGGGGAACATTCTGAGCAGAATAGCTGTGGGAGGATGGGGAAATAGATCTATGTGCCTATATTTATAGGTTTAGTATTAAGGTAGCAGAAGGACATTGGGCCTCCACTCAAGTACTCTGTCGATGCAAGAATACTTTCTTCTGTTAAATTGGCATTCTATGATGCTCAATTTCCTGACACAACCGCTGAAGACAAAGCGGGTGAATAAGCAAATGTGGTGAAGAAAGCTGATGGTGCCTGGCTATCAAAAGATATAGCCTCTGGGGTCTTAAAGGCTTGAAGGTAAATAAGCGGCCATCTAGCTCCAAAGCAACAGAGCCCACATGGAAGAAGCACACCAACCCATGCAATCATGAGGTGTCAAAGGGATCAGGTATCAGGCATCATCAGAACCAAAATTCTTACCATAGTGAATGAGAGGGGGGGATGCGGAGTGGAGACCCAAAGTCCATTTGTAGGCCACTGGATACCCCCTTACAGAAAGGTCTTAGGGAGGAGACGAGCCACAACTTTCCTAGTTCCTAAATGCTCCCTCCCCCTCAACTATCATGATCCCAAATCCACCTTGCAAGTCTGGCTAGACTAGAGGATATACTTTGGTACAGATAGGAACAGGAAACACAGGGAATCCAGGACGGATAATCCCTTCAGGACCAGTGGTGTGAGTGGCGATACTGGGGGAGTAGAGGGAGGGTGGGTTGGGAAGGGGGAACCTATTACAAGGATCTACATGTGACCTCTTCCCTGGGGGACGGACAACAGAAAAGTGGGTGAAGGGAGACATCAGACAGGTCAAGATATGACAAAATAATAATTTATAAATTATCAAGGGCTCATGAGTGAGGTGGGAGCGGGGAGGGAGGGGAAAAATGAGGACCTAATGCCAGGGGCTTAAGTGAAGAGCAAATGTTTTGTGAATAACGAGGGAAATGACTGTACAAATGTGCTTTACACAATTGGTGTATGTATGGATTGTGATAAGAGTTGTATAAGTCTCTAATAAAATGATTGAAAAAAGAAGTGAGAAACGTCTTGTCAATCTTTCTGCAGATCTGTCTGACTTCTTGGATCAGCCCTATTCATCTGAATTTTCTCTTACCCTCTGACTAGGAGGCCTTAGAAAAGTCTTCAACTGTCACCACTTTAAATTTTCCCGTGTGTATTTTTATAGCTCTTTGAGAATTTTGTTAAAAGATTTTTCTAGGTTTCTTCCAGACGATCTCTTTATATATATATTAAAAAAATTCCCTTGCGTACATCTTGACCTTATTGCGTGACCCATTCCTACCACCTAGGCATAGTGTGTGTCAAAGGGAGAAAAACATGTTTTTGCCTGGAGAGAGCAAACATCCTTCATATTAAAAGAAGTATGACAGTATATCATTTTTCTCAGCCTGCCTACCTGCTTCATCGAAGGGAGAGAATCACCTCCCAGCAGTCTCAGCAACCATTCACCAGGGAACTGAAAGTTGATGGCCTCATCCTGGTCTCATTGAATCTGCTATGTACTTGCTGCATATCCTCACATAAGGCAATTAATCTTTGGTTCTTGCAATTGGTAAACAGTAACATCTTGCTGATTATAGGGATCATTGGTCAGGAAAGAACCTGGCATAAAGTGGGTGTTCAAAAGGCATTAGTTCCAGCAAAAGGGGTGCTGGGAAAACTTGACTCTGGGAGCAGTGGGGCTGAGCTGTGAGAGAACTCTCCGTTTGGGTACTTACCTTGCCCTTAGTGTACCCTGGGGCTATGTATCTACCCATGCTTTCAGAGGTTAAAGTTATCCAGTGTCCCTCCCACTGTATTGTCCTCTCCCTACTCTTCTCGAACAGAGCATCCCACGAGAGCCCCTGGACTCTTTCAACTCGGAGCAGATGGTGGGGAAGCCAAGTCTCTGGGACATAGAGTTCCTGACTCAGATCTGGGCAGGTGGCCAGGGCCTTCAAAGGGCTGAAGAAAAACTGAACTCCCCTTCTCCCCCAAGAAGAATTAGCAATTTTACTGTTTCTTTTAGTACCAGATAGGAAGATATTAAGATTAGGTGTTCCCTGGGAGTGTCTTTTTGGTGTGGCTCCCGATTCCAGCTCTTGGGAGAGGTGTCAAAATCATACGGAGAGGGCTCTCTCCTGCTGCAAGAATAGAGTAGGAATGCTAAGGAGGAGTTAATGGGAACTACCCAGAAATTTCTAAACCTGGTGAAGAAGTAGGTACAGGGCATCTAGAGAAGTCCACACACCTTGGGTATTCGTTGGAGGACCTCCATCCCACTGCCAAGCATGTATGGCTTTGTTCCAACACAATAACGAGAAAGGGAATAGAAGAGGGAGTCAGGTGACTGGGTGTAACTCAAATGCCTCTGTGTTCCTTCCACATCCACCTTGAGACTGATATAAGAAGAAGACAGGGGTAAGGAATGCTGGCCAGAACAGTGTCTGGGATGGGCATACTCGCTCCTCCTACCTTCCCTGTTCCCTGGCCCCCATTACGGTTTTGGCTGTATCAATACTATCCAAGACTTCATTCTGGCTCTAACGCAGTGACTGTTATTTCCCTTTAAAAGCACACCCAAACAAAACTCCAACCAACTGCCATTGACTTGATTTTGACACATGGTAAGTAACCCTATCTAGGGTTTCTGAGGCTTTGTAATCTGTATGGGAAACAGACCTTTCTCCTAAGGAGCAGCTGCTGGGTTTGAACCGCTGACCTTGTCATTAGAATCCCACGCCTTTTTAGGATTATCAGTAAACTGACAAATCTATCCATCCAAGAAATATTTTCTGATCAGCAAAGATGTGCTAAGCTCTATGAAGATGTAACTGAGAAAACCAGGTATGTCCTTCACAAAACTCACATGGTCATGGGGGAACCTGGCCAGGTTATGCAGTCTCATTCCATGAAATAAATCCAAGGATAAATGCAGGATGATCGCAGAGACTGGAGAGCCAAGTAAAGTTCCTGGTAGAGGAGAAAACGGAGTTGAGATCCAAAGAGTGGGTAAAAAATGTTGCTGGTATTGTGCGGTGATGTCAAATTGGTTCCAATACATTATAACACTATGAACGACAGCAACAAAGCGCTGCTCAGTCCTGTGTCATTCTCACGGTCAAAGTCTGTTTGAGCTCCTGGCTGCAGCCCGCGTCAATCTATCTCACCGAGGCTCTTCCTCGCTTCCACTGACCTTCTACCTTAGGAAGCATGCTGCCCTTTCCCAGGGACTGATCCCTCCCAGAGATATGCCCCAAAGAAGTCCACTGTGTTCTCTTCGCAGGAGCACCATGGCTATCCTTTCTCCAAGGCACGTCTTGGATGAGCGGGCTTAGCCCAGAGGATCCAAGAAGAAGGGGCAGGGTGGGGAGGGAAAGGAAAGACGATCTTTTGGTTTTGCAGTCCATGGCACACTCCATATTCTTCACCAAACCATGATTTGAACACATCAATTCTTGATAGTGAGGCAAGAAGGAAGGCAGGATCATCCAAGCAGTGGGGACAGCATGTGAGAAGGCCTGGAGACAAGATTTTCGGAACTGAAAGTGGTTTCGATTGAGAAAAGTGTATGTGTGCAGGCAGTGGGGAAGTGAGAGCTGAGGTCATTGAGCCTGTAAGGAGTCTGAGCACAAAGGGCCTTGTAGGGAAGTGGGAGGAGCTAGGACTTGGTCTTGGAGGCCACGAGAAGGCTTTGGAGGGTATGGTGAGGGTCTAATGATACGATTTGACCGGTGTGTTTGGAAGGGCCCTCACTGGTTTCTGAGGAGAGATCAGACATCGAGTGGCAGGTACAATAAAAGCAGGAAGACAAGTTTGGAGGCTTCTGCAGTGACCGAGGAATGAGATTATGGCAGCTTCACCCACCATGGTCACTGTGGGGATAACGAAGAGCGGGTGGAGTTTGGCTATGTATTGTGGAGGACGAGTCAGCAGGACTTACTGATGAGTTGGCTCCCCAGGTTCTGACAGTGGTAAGTGCTCTTTATGAAGATGGAGAAGAATGAAGGAGCGGGCCATAAGGGAAGGTGGGAGATGAGTTCAGTGCTATGTCGTGTTTGAGCTGCCAAGAGGACATGTCATATCGCCAATTAGTCATCTAGATCTGAAAATGGTAGGAGACGACGAGCTAGAGGTACGGCATTGTGAGGCATGGATGAGGTAACCGGAAGGGAGTGGAGAATGCCAGGTTGTGGGTGGCAGCACAGTCCTGCCAAAGGATTTTCCACCCTCTGGTGTTTGTGTCACCCCAAATCCTCGAAGGCCAGTTTAGGACAAAGACCGTGAGGATAATCCAAATTCTTAGTTTCCTCCTTTCTCCCCGAGTTCCAGTCACTCCCACAACATCTCAGGTTGACTTGATTCTTTTCCATTCAATTTATTAAGTAAGGCGGTCAGACCAGCCATTCATAAGAAATTTGGTTTCTGGCGCCCCCTACTGACAGAGCTGGAGATGACTTGTCTTTGAGGCAAAGAGCAGGAAAGCAATTTTCTCTCCCCCTCCTGGCCCGCCCGCCCCCCTCCCTGTTCCATCTGCCTCTTGCATCCCTTGGAATGGAGCCAGTGGTGATTCAGCTAGATCGCACTGGTTCAGCAGAACAGATACCTAATTTTTTGTTTAGTCCTGCGAGCCAGTTGTTCAAATGGTACGTGTTATCAGAGTTCTCTCTCTGAGATGGGCGGCTAGGCAATCGCCCAATGTGAAAATCACAAATTTACATCCCTTGCAAATAAGGCGCCTGGCTGGCGTCGTGATTACACGTTTGGCTGTGATCTGCATGGGCGTCACTGAGTCAGCATTGACTCAACGGCAGTGAGTGTATTCTTTTTTAATGTTCGCCTGCACAACTCTTTCTTGGAACATAATCTAATTTTGTGTGCTTCTTTTATTGTTCTTATTTAAGTATTAACTGTAGGAAATAGACCACCTTTTGGTCTGTCGCTGTTTTTATCCTTAAAACGGTCAAATAGAACAGCAAACCGGTTGTGCAATTATGTCAATCTCACCACTAGATAGAGCGCTCTCATCCAGAATGATGGCAACAAATGTACAAATGTGCTTGACACAATGGATATATGTGTGGATTGTGATAAGAGTTGTACCAGCCCCCAATAAAATGATTAAAAAACAAAACAAACAAGCAAAACACTCCTCTCAATCCCAGTTCTCTCTCTCTTCCTAAAGTCTGCACTGGCTCACTGCCCATCTACAATTATTAAACCTTTTGATCAAAGATTCTATTGAAGAATCTTATTCAAAGGGGAGAAACTGCAGAACAACAATTCTAAATTTTCATGGACTTTAGACTTTTTGGAGCTATAGAGGGTACACGAACCCATGAAATTATTGTCAACATAATTTTTAAACCTTAAACCAAAACATCCACTCAAGTCTTAACACAGAACAATAGTTTAACTTAGTAAAAAAATTTAAAAAGGTCTACCTTGAGCATTTTGCTCTTTTAAGAACTATTTATATGAGATCAAATTGCTAATGGCAACTTGAAAAGATTAGGTAGAAATTTAGGGGGCAATGGGTTTATGTTAATTAAGAGGAAAAACTCAGAAAATGAGGGTGAAAATGGCTTCACAATTCAAATACTGAGATTTAGCCACTGATTAAAAACAAAGCAAAACAAACTCACTGCCATCAAGCCAATTCCAACTCATAGGGATCCTATAGGACAGGATAAAACTGCACCTGTGGGTTCCTAAAACTGTGACTCTTTAAAAAATTTTAATTTTATTTTTTACTAATCCTTTTATAGGGCGCTAGTACAGATATCATAACAATACATAATTCAATTAGGTCAATAATAATTATACAGTTGCTACAGTTTCCAAACACTTTCTTTCTCTTTGAATTCCCGGAGCCCTTATTGTTATTATACATTATTATTATTATTCTGCTGTATCTTCCCTCATCTAATAAATTCATTCACTTACAATTCTGTTATTCGCTCCCCTCGAATGGGGTTATGCAATTTTCCTTGTTATCATTCCCTGTTCCCCCTGCCTCTATTCCTGTATCCTCAGGGAGTCATTACTCCCATTACTGTTTCTGAAGGGTTATCTATCTTGGCTTCCATGCATCAAATGATCTTTATTAAACAAATGAACCTTCACTGGTATAACAAGATTAATGAGGTTAATTAAAAACCATAATAGTAAGGGGAGGCAATAATAAAGAACTAGATGATAGTTGTATTTCATCAGTGCTATACCCTACCCTGGATTTATCATACCTTTTGTGTGGCCCTTCTATAAGGGATTGTCCAATTGTCTTACAGGTGGTTTAGGGGTCTCCATTGTCCATGCTCCTTCACATCCATTTGATTGCTTGTTTTTGACTTCTGATACCCATTCCTGTCAACATCTCATGATCACATAGGTTGATGTGCTTCTTCCATTGGGCTTTGCTGCTTCCCTGCTAGATGGCTGCTTGATTAACTAAGCCTTTAAGACCGCAGACACTATATCTTTTAATAGCCAGGCACCATCAGCTTTCTTCACTACATTTGCTTATGCACCCATTTTGTCTTCAGCGATCATATTGGGAAGTTGGGTATCCTACAGTGCCACATCATTAGGATAAACCATTCTTGTACTGAGGTAAGATTTAAGTAGAGACCCAAAGTCCACTTGCTTCCATGTTGTGTTTACATATCTATGTCTATACACCTATATTTATATATTTACATATATACATTTCTATTTATACTTAGATATATAATTTTTACTTTCTTCTTCTTCTTTCCTCCTGCTCTGCTATCATGTTTACCCACCATATAACTCACAGTAATTCCTCTTGAATGCATTTCAATTGATCAGTAATGACCAGGGATGCTACAGCCTCTTTACCTTCAATTTTAGAACCCTTGATATTTCCCTGTCCCTGTTGTTATTGGCTCACCACTCACCTCCCCGTCCACCCCCATCCATCACCCGATACTGTCTCCTTGGGATTGCTTATCCTGCCTATTTTGAGAGAGAGAAAGACCACACAAATAGTTCTAAGTCTTACTGGTATCCTGACCCAGAGTAGATGATGTGAGCAGGAACAGCCCAATCCCCTTTTGTTTCAGGGTTCCATATCCGGGGTCCCGCTTACCTATCAGCACATATATACCCTTTTAGTCCTCAGCATTCATGTCTGAAAGGAAGACTGTAACTCTTTATGGGAGTAGAAAGCCTTGTCTTTCTCCTACAAGGCAGTGGTTAATGTCCCTAAATTGTACATGTGGAAATTATTGAATTGGTGTATGTTTTGTTGTATACATTCCCACCCCAAAGAAGAATGGGAAGAATTCTAGACAGAAATGGCAGGAGGAACAGGGGCTAACAGGTATTCAGGAAGCACAAAATTATATTCTCCCTAACTAGTCTTTTAACTATTGATTCCAAACTCCTTTCTTCTTCCCCAGATTAATTCTTAATCTCTCTGCTTATAAAGACTTCTTTTGATCATTTATACCTATTTCCCAAACCACTGTTTTCCATTCTCTTTCCCCATGAGTAGCATTTTGTTGATACCCCACTGTCTTTTCATATGCAAGGAAGCCATGATCTGTCCTAGATAGAACACTGGGTTGGGAGGCAAGAGACTGAGGCTGAGTCTGGTTTCTGCCACTGATTCAAGGTGTGGCATTTTCACCCTCATTTTTTTCTTCTCCAGCCATAGTTTACGCCCTCGTCTGTGATGTCGAACTAGACTTTGTTCCGAGCACATTAACCTTGTTTCAGTGTTTCACAGACGTCGGGTGTCTTTGAGCGTGCTATTTCCTCGGCCTGAAATAGTCTCACCTTTCTTTTGTGTGTAGTGCACGGCTCCTTATTTTCCTCAGCTCAAATACCACTTCCTCAGAGAAACCTTTCCTGGCCCCTCCATGCTGAGGCAGGTACCTCGTCACACGTCCTCATAATTCCTTGCAGTGTTCCTTCTGAGCGTTCACCACAATTTGTCCTTTTCCATGTGTTTGTATGAGTATTATTTAAATTTTTAAAATTGTGATTTAGGTGAAGGCTTACATAGCAAACATGAGTTTTGCATTCAACAATTTATTCCGATTTTTATACCAACATATCCATTTCAATCCCCTCAATGCACTAGCTTCTCCCACTTCCCCCCAGCGTTCCGTGTTCCCATCCCTCCTCCTTTCCTAAACCTCTGAAATTTATCTTTGAGCAAATGCTGTACTTTCAATTTCATATGCTGATTTCCTTTGTAAACCACAGGATTGGGCTCAGTTCCAGATTAAGGGACTAAGGCGCACAGTCTGGGGGGTGGGTGGGGCACCACCTATCTTGTTCTAACCAACAGGACTGGTCTACTTTATGACTTTAAGTTGGGGGTCCACATTTTTCTCCCACTCTGCACGGGATCTTGCCACATGAACCCTTTCAGAGGAGTTGGTAGTGGGCGCCAGGCACCAGAGTTGTGGAGAGCTGTTCCCGGACTCCGTAAGTCCACGGACTACTTGTTTCCATGGGTCTTTTGATTTTCTTCACTCTTCTTTCCTCTAGATGGGGAGACATCAGTAGTTGCCATGATCCTATAAGCTCACAGTCAGTACTCATCAAAGCAGGATGTAAAACATTGTGCTTGTGAGCCTAGTCTTTGTCGTGTCAATCGACCCTGTGCCCCCCAGCTGATGCTCTGGAGCCCCAGGCTGAGTAACTCTTTCTTTGTGGGTGTTTGGCTGTGTCTAAGAAGTTTTCATAACTTTGCTCCCACAGTCACGGATATATTATAGCCTCTGACAAACCTCTCTATATTGGTGGATTTACTCCCACGCTCCCTCCCACACCTGCTCAGCCTGCAGGCCTGTCCAAGCTCCTCCTCGTAGATCACCACAATTTCAGGTTGTGTATAAACAGTATTTCCCCCTGTGGCCTTTTACTCTTGCAGGTCTCCCCCACTGCCTTCATCATTGTTGCCCCTAATCTCCCCTTTGTTGTATACTGTCTTCGTTCACCCAAGTTAACACTTGGCTACACTCTAGTCAATGACTTCCCCTCCATTCACAAACTGCAGAAACTGTGTGTGTAAGTTATTCGATCTTTCTGTTCCTCAGTTTCCTATTAATAAGACTGTTTGAGGATTAAATGCAATGGTGGGATTTAAGTAATTTAGCACCCGGTTCGCTACCCTAATGACTGTTTTAAGTATTAAAAAATGATATACTAAAAGGTAGCTTATTACTTCATGCAGTTAATATTTAAATAAGAACAAAATTATAAAAATTACAATAAAATCACACAAATTATATTATGTGGAATTTTCAAATATTCATGAAAAATTAAATATTAAATAATACCTTACAAAACCCAATAAGACTATTATGTAAGGTCTTTCCATATTGCTCCTTGATTGGTGGCCTCCCTTGCCATATTCTTTGCTTTTAACTGAACATCATTGGGTGTGTGATTGATTGATTTATTTTTCATGATTGTACGTGCTAACTGGTCATGATCTCACCTGAAGAGGCAAAAGCAGAGCCGGCCAACATGGCTTTTTCTCTCAGCAGGATAATGGCAGTTCTTCCACTAACTGAAGTACTGTAATTGCAGCCTGCTTTGTGTGATTTATCTCTAACCATCTTTTCTCCGTAGGAGTAGGATCCCACTTCTTCACAGATGGGGCAATTAAATAATAGTCATTGTGCTTGATATAGTAGAACCAGGTGACTTCTATTCTCTGAGCATATTATGCCCATCTTTGAAAAAACCCTTTCCACTTCACTGAACTTAGAGCAATTGTTCTGACAGGATGTTTAGCTCCTTGAACACTTTCAGGAATTCACTCATAATATCTCACGGGAATTTGTGGCGTACAGAAAGCTGAAATGAACGAAAGCATGTCACCCTCTGGTTGCCCGGCACTCTTTCTCCGTCCGTTATACGTTCTTTTACTGAAGTAACAAACAAAAGAGAATCAAAATGTACTTTTCATCAAAAGTATTCCAAGTTTTATGAAATGAATAAATACATATTGCAAACACAGTTCTAATTTTTTATTCCTGTGGATGGAATGAACATTACTTTTGCATGTTTAGAATATGCTGTTGTGCAGATGAACATTAAAAAAGAGTAAGGAATGCAAATTTGTGATTTCCACATGGAGCGGCTAGAAAATGGGAGTTCTCTTTTAGGAAGATTTCTAATTACAAGTGCCCATTTTAACAACCAGTTTGCTGAGTTTTACAAAAAATTAGGTATTTGCTCTGCCACACCAGTACAAACTGGCTAGACCCCACCCCTGATTAAATGCACATCTAGTATAGAACAAAGCCTGGCACTTAAGTGCTGTATCAGTCATAGCTACTGTTCTGATTCTGCTTTATCCATGTCCATTGACCTACTCTGAGCTCTCCCACAAAACAACAGCACCATGGACCTGGTCCCTGTGAGTTGGTATTGACTTGGCAGTGAGTGACTGAGGTCTGTGGGTGTGGGTGACTAAGTATAATTCTCAGATTAGTTAAAAAATATTATGGAAAATTTGAACACACATAGAAGTAGATGGAAGAAGGTAATGGAACCCTATAACCAGTTTAAATAATTATCAATAATTTGCTCATCTTGTTCATTGATCCCCCTCTCATTTTTCTTCTTGCTGGGGTATTTTAATGTACATCTCAGGCGTCACATCATTTTGTCTGAAAATACTTCAATAACGGTAGTATAGTGGTTATGCTTTGGGTTGCGATCCTTATGGTTGGCAGTTCAAAACCACCAGCAGCTCTGTGGGGGAAAGACTGGGCTTTCTACTCCTTATAAATGGTTAAACTCTTGGAAACCCACAGGGGGTTGCTATGAGGCAGCATTGATTGGATGACAGCGAGAAAACAGAAGAGGAATGGTAAAAGCAAACAAACCCATTATCACATTTAAACAAGTTAACAATAAGTAGGAAGGACTTTGAAGCAAGACCTTTTCACTGTGAATTAGGTGAAGGTTTTCAGAGCACAGCTTAGTCTTACATTCAACATTTAATACACTTTCTGATTTAATTCCCCTCTTACTTCCTCCTTGCTTCCATTTCCTGTGTTTATTCCTCCCACTTTCCCAACCCTCTGAACTTTCTCCTGCAGTGAATGCTGCCCTGTTGAGCTTAAATGGTTGCTTATTCTAACACAGCGGAGAATTCAGTTCCAGACATCAAGAGCAAGGGCCACAATCTTGGGGTTCCAACCAGTCAGTTGGGGGTCTTTTAAGATTTTGAATTCTGGTTAGGGAGGGTTTTAAAAAGTCGTTCTCTGGAGAGAAGTTCATGGTGGGGGGTACCCTCACATGGGGACAGATGTGGAATGTTGAACAAAGGCAAAGAGAGCAAATATTTGAAAAGTGCCTTGAACAGGGCTTGGCATATACTGAATGGGATAAAGTAGTTAACTATAATTTTGATGCCCTCTTACTCATCGCCTATCTACTCCCTCTACTCACTCTTCCCAGCCCCTCTCATTGCCAGACTGGGAATGAGGATGACCTTTTACAAAGGCAGACCAAAGGGCCCAGCATGGGTTTTTCCAGATCACTGGTGCCCTGGGGTGGGAGGTGGGACTCCAGTGGGCACCGAGAAGGGCCCAGAGGAAGCAATGGCTACAGGAAGAGGGGAGGAGCACCACTGTTGGAGAGTGTGGTGGGTTTAAAGAAGAGCCGCCCAGCAGCCATGTGGCAATGGGGCTGAGAAAATCTAGTAGCCAAATGGCAGGCGAGTGGGAGGGTTGGTTTTTTCCTTCTCAGTAATCCAACCCTTTTTGGATCATGACCAGCTGGGGAGTAGTAGTCCTGTAGCATCCTAAGGAAGTTCCCTTGTGCTCCTCCGTTTAGAGTGGTAGGGGTAGGTTCTTGCAACAGCAAGTAGTCACCTATTTTGCATCTCCTTGAGTTCGAAACAGTTTCAAGGACATGAGGGATGGTAGCAGACACCTCTCTTTCCTACCTAGGAAATTCTCTCCATCAGCTTTTTCACCACACTCATCCTTTAAGACCCCAGACACCACTCTAATTGATAGCCGGGCACCATCTGCTTTCTTTCCCACACTTCGCAGTAACACACTTATCGTCAGTGATCTTTTTATAAAGGCGAGTATGGAGTAGGGCCAAGTTATCAGAACCACCTGCTTGTGGATTGGGACTAGAATTAAGTGGGGGCCCAGAATCCATCTGCTTGTCCCTGGGTTATGAACAACTCTGGTTTACTTTGTCTGTCATATTATGACAAAAACAAAACCAACAAAGAGAATAACAAAAACCAACAAAAGGCAGAAAAACAAAACCCAAAGAAACAAAAAAGAAACGCTTTGCCAATCGTCCCCCTGGGGTATAAGGGGATTGCACTGATAACATCAATAATTTATGGAATGACACAGAAATGAAGATTCTGTTGATATGAGGAGTATTCAAGGACAGTCCAAGTGGGAGCAGCAATCCACAAATTGTTGCTTTCTCTTTTTTTCTTTCCATCTTTATTTTATTTTTCTTAAATATTTGGGGGCTCTCAGCTCTTATCCCAATCCATATATCAATTGGGTCAAGCACATTTGTACATTTGTTGCCATCATCATTTTCAAAACATTTTCTTTCTGCTTGAGTCCTTAGTATCAGCTCCTTCCCCACCTCTCGTGAACCCGTTATAATCTATAAATTATTTTTATTTTCCATATTTTACACCATCTGTAGTCTCCCTTCACCCACGTTTCTGTGTTTGGCACGGGGGTGGGTGGGGCTGTTGTACGTGGATCATTGCCATTGGTTCCCCCTTTCTTCCCCATGGTGCTTGAGGAAAATTTCCTGTGTCATTTCTTTCAAGGGCAGATCCTTGTCTATGAGCTTAAAACCTGTCACATTAATGCAAGGGCAGCACTGAGGTACTAAATATATGGTGGTTCTGGGTCTTCTTGCATTGGACACCTACGAAGCCAGGCGTCCCCACCCAAGGTCCAATGACTGCCATTTCCACAGCAACAGCACAATTTTTGTTGGCACATGCCATTGAAGCAATGCTCAAGCTAACCAATGAAACTCAACTGCCATATTTTCCTTTTGAAAATGTGACAGCATCTTCGTTGAAGCTTTTGAAGAAACAATGAGCATATGACTTATTATTTCTTAAATGGGAGCTTTGGTTTGGCTCTTAAAGATCCTTCTTCAGTGTAGTTTAAGTAAAGGGGAGTTTGAATTCCAAATATGCTCAGCATTGACTGGCAGGGGGAAGATGCTGTGTGTGGGTGAAGGGTAAGCAGGCTTCTTTAGATCACAGGCACACACACCCATCCCTCTACCCCACACCACGCACACACTTCCTTGCACGCTCACCGACATTCAACTTCCACATACCCCACTTCAGCAAAGCAAAAAACAAAAGAAGCAAACTCACTGCCATCGAGTCGATGCAACTGATGGTGACCCTATAGGGCAGGGTAGAACTGTCTGTGAGTTTCTGAGACTGTGACTGGAAGTAGAAAGTCCCGTCTTTCTCTCCAGGAGCGGCTGGCGGTTTCAAACCGCGGACTTTGAGGTTAGCAGGCCAAACTCGTAACCACTACACCACCATTGCTTCTCTGCCTTGAGTCACACTCCTCCAAAAAAGGAGGAATTCGCCATTGCACTGTTGTCTTGGAAATGAGCCGCGTGGGCCGTGATCGCCGTCTAGCGGCCTAGCGCGTAGATGCAGGTTAGCTGCCCTCTTGGGGCGGGGCAAGGCAATGCACCGGTTGGCTCCGCCCACAACGCGTTCGGCGCATGTGCAACGCGGGAGCGAGCGAAATTCAAACGTGGACTAGCGGAACACAATGGAGCCGTCCAGAGGGTTTGCGGAGGCCGCGTCCTTGAGCCCAGAGCAGACTGCTCATTACCTGAGGTACGTGTGGGCCGCCCTTCGGATCTAGCTCTGAAGGCCTGTCCCTGCTGAGGATCGCGCGGTGTCGGATCGCGCATTTTTGGATCGCGGAGCGGAAACTGCAGAGGCGGGGCCTTGGGAAACGTGAGCCCGCGCCGCGCTCTCTCTGGAGAGATGTGTTTTCAAATCCCGAATGCCCGCGCCCCCGCGCCCCATTATGGTCAAAGGACCCTTGATACGAGTTCCTTTAGAGCTAGGACTCCTTCCTTGATCAATTGATAAAGCGCTTTCTTAGTCTTTGGACCACGCCCCAGGGCCTAAAGATACACGGTTCCTGCAGCCACTTGGCTTAAATCTCTTGGTGAAGACGGGCAGATAAATCAATAATTGCTGTAATGCCTGATAAGCACTACAACCGGTAAAAGTTCATGACATAACAGGTATAATGCTCATAACAAAATAAGTCTGACACTCGGGTTGGGTGAATGTAGCTAGAAAATAACGAATAAGGGTTTCTGGGGGGAGGGCGGGAGAGGGACGGGAGCTGCCTTTAGTGCAATCAGGAAGCAGTGTGTTGAACTTGTTTGGGGTAGAAATTATGCAACACTGTACAACCCTGTTTGATTTGACTGAACTCATGAATGGTATGATGTCTGCATTATGTCCTGATATAATGATTTTGGGGGAAAAAGTTGAATAGTGTGGTTGGTACAGAGGACCTAATGCCCGACTACAAATATCTGAGGTTTGCTGAGTCGTGAGTGAACATTCATCATATGGATGGTGGATCGGGGATGTTTTTGATTTTTGGCTGAGAGGGTTTCAAAAATCCATCGAAAACTACATTATCTTTTCATTTCCCATGAAAATGTTGACACTCTCTCTTATGAGAGGTGATGGTGCCCTTAGGTGCTGTTTGTAATCTGCAGTATGGCATTGCTAGGAAGCAACGTTGAAGAGAGGTGGGCCCAAATTGCGCAAGATACTTAGGGGAGTATACCTATCCTTTTGGGGACAGGCACCCTCAGAGCCTAATGGGATGGGTCCTGGGTGCCACTTGAGGTGGGGCACCAACCAGCAGTTTCTGTTCACAATGGCTGTTTTGATCCCCAGCTGTGAGATATCATTCAGCAATTTAAATCTAATTGCTAACCACCATGGGCCCACAAAGGAGCCCTGGTGGCCTAGTGCAGTGGTTCTCAACCTTCCTCATGCTGGACCCTTTAGTACAGTTCTTCATGTTGTGGTGACCCCCCCAACCATAACATTTTCGTTGCTGCTTCATAACTGTAATTTTGCTAATGTTATGAATTGGGTGACCCCCTGTGACAGGGTCGCTCGACCACCAAAGGGGTTGCAACCCACAGGTTGAGAACTGCTGGCCTAGTGGGTTACCCATGGTCTGCTTACTGCAACGCCAGCAGTTCAAATCCCTCAGCTGCTCTTCAAGAGAAAGCTGAACCTTTCTGCTTCTATGAAGATTTACAGCCTTGGAGACCCAAGGGTACCGTTCTGTTCAGTCCTACAGGGTCACTGTGAGTCAGAATCGACTTGAGAGCAGTGAGTTTGAGTTTTTTTTCAGTACCTCCACTTTCAAACAGTAGACAGGCTTGTGAAGTGACAAGGCTCCCTGGGAGTGCAGTGCGTTCAGTGACTTACTAAAATGTTGCAAGTTAGAACCCTGTGAAAGATGGGGCAGCCTGCTTCAGGAAAGATATGCAGCCTGGGAAACACTCGGGAGCTGTGTCACTTGGCCTTGTAGTTTCGATCTTGGGAGGAAAACGAGGCTTTCTACCCCTAAAAAGATTCATAGTCTCGGAAACCCACAGGCCTGCTCTACTCTGTGCTGTTGGGCTGCTTTGAGTTGGAATCAACTGGGTGGCAGTGAGGAAGTATCGACAGAGTCAGCATTGACGTGGAGGAGTGGATTTATAAGGTGAACAAGTACAGAAGAAATGTAGGCATGCGTTCCTTAGAACAGTTGCCCACAAGAGATCAAAAGGGCAGCAGTTGCCCAGAGAATAATCTCAGAAAGTCAGAATGGCTAGGAAAGAACAAAGAGACCCCATAAGCAGAGACAGGGGGTGCAAAGAGTACTGTTTACATTGTGAGGATTGCAATCGATGCTACAAAAAATATAGTGTGTGAGTTGTTGAATGGAAGACCAGTTTGCTCTGTAAACTTTCACCCAAATCACAATAAACCAGGAAATAACAATAACAACACATACCTCACTGCCATTGAGTCAATTCTGACTCAAGGCCACCCGATAGGGCAGGGTACAACTTCTTTGTGGGTTTCTTAGACTATAATTCTCAATGGGGGTAGAAAGCCTTATCTTTCTCCCGAGGAGAAGAGGTGGTTTGGATCTGGTGATCTCCAGGTTAAGCAGCCTAACATGTAACCACTATGCAACCAGGACCAATAAAAAGTTTTAAAAGAATTACTCCTCATAAGTGTGATTTTTTTCATACCTTTGAAAGGTTTTAAGTTGGAGATCTGCCTTCTAAGTGTTTTATTGGCTGCCAAGGGAAGATTGAGGGCTAGAAGGCCATTTGGATCCTGTTGTATTTTAGATGAGGGCCTCTGGTTCTGAAAGTACCTAATGTCCCCAAAAGGAATCCATGGATGACAATGAGAGTCCAAGATATATTTGTGGGAGCTACATAGGAAATAAGCCTCTGGTGATTTCCTTTTACCCATAATGAGGGACGGGAGGAAAGTGGTTATTAAACAGGGCATTGGAGAGATGACGATAGACGATCAAAATGACAAACCTGACGTGAACGGTCAAAACCTTGTCAGGTGACCCCCCCCCCCCCTCTGATGCACGTTGGGCCTGATCTGATTTTCAACATTGGCTGTGTTTCTTTGTTTTTCATATTGGGGTTTATCTCAGATGTATTTTGTCCTTGGGGGTAACCCTCTTGAATTTGTGTTACATGTTTTTTGTTATAAGAAACCTAGGATCGATGAACCTATAGAGGCAGCAAGTAGAATAAGGGTCCCTGGAGGGTACAGTGTGTGGGGGGGGGGTCGGTGAGGTAGAGGGGAGCTGATGTCAAGGAGTTCAAGAAGGAAGCGAATGTTTTGAAATGGATTGTGATAGGAATTGTACAATATTGCTTGATGTGATTGAACTGTTGTGGTCGTTACATAATTTGATGCCAACTTGACAAATTAGTGCAGGGGTGGAGTGTAGCCTGTCAACAACTCAGAGCCTGATGATGCCTCCATGTGGGCGTGGCCTTCTCATGAGGATTCTGGGAGCTTCCTCTCTTGATTCTACCATCAGAAGAGGTGGGCCAGACTCTCTGCTCCATCTTTCTATTGAGAAACCACACTCAGAGATCTCAAGGAACCAGCCTGAGATGCTTCTACTGGCATTGCATTGCATCCACACCAGCATTGCTTCCACAAGACTTTCTATCCACCGGCCTGTGAGCTTCCTGCATTTGGCATCATTGAATGTGCTGTGTGAGTCTGAAGAGGAATTTATGGACTAGTATCAGACATATGGGCTAATATTGGACTTACGGACTTGATCTGGCCTGGGCTGGGATGGTTTCTCAGTATACAATTGCTCTTTGATATAAAGCTCTCTCTTTGCTAGTCAACCCGGACAAACACAACTATAGAAAGATATGATATCTGTTTTAACTTCCAACTGGTTTTGTTTTGGGGAAAATAAAATATATAGGCGGAAAAGGAATAATTGGAGTTAGAAATCTACAAGAGAAGTGGTGTCTGCCACTGAACGCAAGGGGAAGGGAAATTTCAAGTGGTCAATGGTACTAAATGCAGGAGAAAGGTCAAGAAAGCTAGAGATTGACAACGAGCTGTTGGATTTGGCCATGTGGAGGGCATCAGTGCCCTTGGTGAAAGAACAGTTTCAGTAGAGTCGTTGAGTGTAGGTCAAATTGCAGTGTGTTGACTTATGAATCCTAGTTGTGTGTAAGCAGTTTTTCATATTTAAAATCCATGGCTTAGATGAAAATTTCCACACAGCAAATTAGTTTTCCATTTAAAACTATTAAACGATG
This sequence comes from Tenrec ecaudatus, assembly GCF_050624435.1. NCBI lineage: Eukaryota > Metazoa > Chordata > Mammalia > Afrosoricida > Tenrecidae > Tenrec > Tenrec ecaudatus. The sequence continues at coordinate 80,889,071 of NC_134548.1, read as the reverse complement.
TCATAGTCCTGGTGGCATCGTGGGCAGGCGACGAACTGCAAGGTGAACAACTCAAAGCCTCCAGCAAATTTCCACGTAGAGTAACAGGGAAAATAACCAAACCACACTCACTGCCTGAGTTTGTGCCGACTCATTAGGTTTCTGAAACCACACTAGTTCTTTTTATTTTTAACGGTTTTATTGGTGCATAATTTATGTAGCATACACTTCAGTAGTTCACTTGTTCAGTCACATCAAGGAGAATTGTACAATCGTTACCATGTCAATTTAAAAACACCTTCCCATGGTTAAATTGCCTTTAAAATGAGTTGTACAATCACAGTCAGTTCTAGTACTGCCTCCCCCTTCCTGTCTTCATTTCCTATTCCTGAAATTTCCTTTGCCTCCCTATCACCCACTTCCCACCCCTGCATCCCCTATCAACCTCTGTTTCAATTATTATCACTATGCATCCACTCCTGGGGGTCACAAACTAGGAAACCCCCCAAAAACAATAAAAACCACATTCAAAATAAGGTGGTAAGGATAAAATAATAATAATGTGAAGACCAAAATACAAATAATGAGTAATAGAGAAAGACCCTCATCAACATTCCAAAGCCAGGGAAAGAATTTCTGTGATGGAACAAGTAAGAGATACTTATACCCAGAACCGATTCAGGTCGGGCCCATAGGGAGGTCATCTGGCCAAGTATCGAGTTAGATTCAGCATATTAAGGGTTTCGGTGGTCTCTGCCTGACAGCAAGTCTGTTCGAGACTAATATTTGTCCTTTTGTGAGCAGTCTTTTTAATCTTTTCCTGTGTCCTTTAAACCTACCACCTAGATTCTCCCAATAACATTTTGCTGTTCTTTTTATTATTTTTTAATACGTTTTATTAGGGGCTCATACAACTCTTATCACAATCCATACACACATAAATTGTGTAAAGCACATCTGTACATTCATTGCTCTCATCATTCTCAAAACATTTGCTCTCCACTTAAGCCCTTGGCATCAGTTCCTATTTTTTCCTCCTCCCCCCTCCCTCATGAACCCTTGATAATTTATAAATTATTATTTTGTCATATCTTGCCCTGTCCGCCATCTCCCTTCACCCCCTTTTCTGTTGTCTGTCCTCAGGGAGGAGGTCACATGTAGATTCTTGTAATCGGTTCCCGCTTTCCAACCCACTCTCCCTCTACCCTCCCAGCATCACCACTCACACCCCTGGTCCTGAAGCTATCATCTGCCCTGGATTCCCTCTGTTTCCAGTTCCTATTTGTATCAGTGTATATCCTCTGGTCTAGCCAGACTTGCAAGGTAGAATTCGGATCATGTTTGGGGGGGGGGGGGCGGGAGAGGAAGCATTTAGGAACTAGAGGAAAGTTGTATTTTTCATCAGTGCTATATCGCACCTGAGTGACTCATCTCCTCCCATAGACCCCTCTGCAAGGGGATCTCCAGTGGCCGACAAATGGGCTTTAGGTCTCCACTCTGCACTTTCCCCTTCATTCACTATGGTAAGATTTTGTTGTTCTGATGATGCCTTATACCTGATCCCTGCGACACCTCGTGATCGCACAGGCTGTTGTGCTTCTTCCGTGTGGGCTTTGTTGCTTCTGAGCTAGATGGCCACTTGTTTACCTTCAAGCCTTTAAGACCTCAGATGTTATACCTTTTGATAGCCGGGCACCATCAGCTTCCTTCACCACATTTGCTTATGCACCTGTTTGTCCTCAGCGATCTTATCATGGAAGTATGCACCCAATGATATGATTTTTTGTTTTTTGATGCCTGATAACTGATCCCTTCGGAACCTCGTGACCACACAGGCTGGTGTGTTCTTCCATGTGGACTTTGTTGCTTCTGAGCTAGATGGCCGCTTGTTTATCTTCAAGCCTTTAAGACCCCAGACGCTGTATCTTTTGATAGCTGGGCACCATCAGCTTTCTTCACCACATTTGCTTATTCACCCGCTTTGTCGTCAGCAGTTGTGTAGGAAGGGTGAGCATCATAGAATTCCAATTCAATAGAAGTATTCTTACATCGATGGAGTACTTGAGTGAACGCCCAATGTCCTTCTGCTACCTTAATACTAAACCTATAAATATAGGCACATAGATTTATTTCCCCATCCTCATATATAAATATATTTGCATATGTACATGTCTTTATCTAGACCTCTATAAATGCCCTTTGCCTCCCAGCTTTTTCCTCTATTTCCCTTGACTTTCCTCCTGTCCCACTAGCATGCTCCGTCCCCACCTAGGATTCAGCAATACCTCTTCCTTACATGACCCTTGATCATGCCCTACCAGGCTTCCTACACCCACCTCACCACCATTTTGGATCACTTGTTGTTCCCTTGTCCCTGGGGTTTTTAACACCACGTCCTTTCCCCCCACCTCCCCTTATCCCATTTCCTCCCGGAACTGTCGGTCCTTTTGTTTTGCCTCCAGATTGTTCATCCAGCTGTTCTTGTTTTATCACATCATCCTTGCTCTTGCAATATATCAATCCTACCAATCCATCTTATTTTTAATGCATTATAAAGTAAATGGCAAGTATCAGGGTACTTTTCCCTAAACACCTCAGTGTACTTCTTCCTAATCACCGAGATTTCATATTTTAGGTACTTTTAAAGAGGCAAAATGTATATAAAGGCATGCACAGTTTCCCATGTGTATCTGGCAGGTTTTGACAAATCCACACACCAGAGTGACTGAAACCCCTATCAAGGTAGTGAAACCATTAACATCGCAGAACTTTACCTGCACTCACTCCTTCAGTCAGCATCTCACCCACCACCTCCAGAGGCAACCACTGTTCCAATGTTTTCCACCAGAAATTATTTTTGTCAGAACTTTACATTTTATTTGTAATAGTTCTGCATGTTAATATACCACGGTTTGTTTATCTGTTTTTATGTTGCTAAACTTCTGGGCTGTTATGAAAAAGCAGTGTTTCTTTTGAGTCTTCTATGTCATTTCATAAATAGGGCGAAGCAGGAAAGAGCAACTTGTTAATAGTTATCAATACTTGCTATTGGAAAGGTGAAGGACATCAGGCTTGGTTAAGTAGTGGGGCAGTGTCAAGAGGAAGAGCCTTAACCAGCATTGCTTCAATGGCTGCATCAATGGGCTCAAACATAAGAGAAGTGGGCATGGGGATTGTCGCAGAACCGGGCAGTGTTTTTTTCCTGTTAGGCATAGGGTCACTGTGAGTCAGAACCAACTCAGCGGCACCTCGCCACAATTGGAAATGTGAACAGTGTTCTCCTCTAACTTACTCCAGAAGACGTAACTTAATAACTGTTAAGTTTATATCTAAAATGATTATGTTAAGATGTCTCTCATCTTGATTAAAATGACCATCCCTAGAAGTGAGACCAAAAGGACACAGTCTTCTGTGGGGAGAAGAGGGTCCCCAACAAACCATCACAGGTCCGGTAAGCGCAATTGTACAGCGAAAATAAGTAAAGATTATAGTAAAGTCAGAGAGAACATGAGAGGTAGGGGAGAAAGTCAAATAGTGGGGTCAGACACAAATCATGGTAGCATGTTCACTTCAGCCCCGCTTGTTGGTCCTCGTGGGGGGAGCCCGGCCTCGAGAGCAGGAGAAAGCCTCGGGAGCGAGAGCAGGAGAGCCCCCACTTTATTGCTAACCAAGGGTTATATCTCATTAGGGTGACATGATTACAGGTAACCACACATCATAGGAAGGGGCAGTACAATAGGCGTACACATCGTAGGAAGGGGATGTATGACAGGCATAAGCGTAACAGGAAGGGGATGAGCTAGGGGTGTGCCCATAGGAATGGGAAGGTCTAGGGGTATACATGTGACAAGATAGGCAGACCCTAGATTTATGATGGTAGCCTAACCTTGGTCATCCTTGGGCGGGTTTGACCTCTCAGGGGTCTCCTATAAGGAAACACACAACTGCTATCCTTATCAGAAGAGAGTGGGCCCTACTTGCTGTGGGATAAACAGTGGCGTCTGCTTGCTCTAGATGGCTGATAGCTCTTAGGGAGAATGCCTCTGACCTACTCCTGATGACCTCTAAGCGTATAGTCATTTGCAAGCAGCTAAGTTTGGCATATATTTGGAGGGAGACAACTTGGGAGAAATCCTTCTGTTTCCCACAGTCTTCCATGACTTGGACTTTACAAGGCCTTGTTAGAATACCGGCTGAGAAAATGGCACAGGGGCCTTGTCTGACCTCCAGCTACACAAGAGATAAAGAGAACCTAACTCCATCTGTCCCAGGGTGATTCGTTTGAGGCAGAGCGCAGACATGCCTGCACCCTCCATCTTCCCACACCCAAGATCTCTCCCCTGGTACTCTACTTCTCTGCTGGGTTTGTAGCAGCCACCCAGAACTCACCATTATGGGGGTCACTGGGAAAGATAGAGCCCTGCTGGCATAGTGGTTACACCTTGGATTGCGATTTGCATGGTCAGCAGTTTAAAACCACCAGCAGCTAATCGGAAGAACTGTGGTTTCCCCTGTAAAAAGGTATACTCTTAAGTGATTAAACTAGGGAATGATCTGTATTAACTCCCAGTGAAAGTTTTTTTGGGGGAGAAAAGTTACAGTCTCGGAAACCCACGGGGTTGCTGAGTCAGCATCGACTCAGTTTTGGTATTTGGGAAGTTAGCAGTTTACATCATCAGGATCAAAATCATTAAGGATAATGCCCTTTAGTCAGGGGTCCTCTTCTCAGCCATGCCAGTAGGCATGTCTCTGTTTCTTAGCTTCTCAGAGACTCTTGGCCTTTGCCCTACTCTAGCAAGTATTTAAAAGCTCCTTTAGTGCTGGTAAAGGCCCAAAGGTACCTCATTCTACAATCCAGTCACCTGCCCAAAGACACACAGTTTTACTTGTTCATTGGGTTGGGGATCTTCTAAGATGGCTTACTATCATACCCAGCTGAAAGCCCAAACTGACCAATCCTCGAGTTAGAGTCATCTACCTTATTTGCATGCTCCCACCCGTCATTTGGTGGGAGTTCCAAAGACTATGGATAGATAGATGATCCTTACCAAATTTTACTTCACCACGCTAGTATGCAGATCACCTGAAATGTTTACATCAGCCTCAAGTTTTATTGGCTGTATGAGAATCAAATGACTTTTTGGTTATGTCTGATTTGTCTACCTTGACAATGGGACTGTGTGCATAGAAATATGTCAGGGACCTGGAACAGAGCAGAGGAATTGAGTTCTTGTGTCAGAAGGTCACTCGTAACTTATGGCATGATACTGTGTGGTGAAGTAAAACTTCTTAATATGGCACTTCTATCCATGTCTCCAGGAGAAAGATGAGGCTTTGAACTCCTGTAAACAGGAGTTCAACCTGGAAAACCCACCATGGCAGTTATACTCTGTCCTACAGGGTCATTCTGAGTCAGTATGGACTCCATGGCAACGAGTGAGTATCCATTTCTCTGTAATTCCCACCAAATAAGTGATTGAGTGGGACCATGTAAATAGGGTGTGTGAAACAATAGAGAGGATTGGCCCATTTTAGTTGCCACTTCCCTGGCTATAATAATGAGTCATCTCAGAAGCAGGAACAGAGAGACAAATCCCAGGACCATAAAGGAAAAAGAGCGTCCAGTGGCGCATGTTGAGATCTTTGTCTGAAGTAGAAAAGGCTGAGACCAGAGAGTGTGCCATGGAGACCATGGAGCAGAACAGAGGAGCAGTGCTGAGACTATGAGATTGTGAGTCAGAGCAATAGGCTGGTTTCCTGGCCAATGGAGGCAGAGGTCACAGGACCACATGGCTGAGTCTGAGGACCAGCAAGAACGACTTGGCTACTGGTTAAGGAGAGGCACTGCTGTGGACAAAAGGCTATATCCTTAATATTTTCCATATTTATTAACTTCCTTAATAAATCCCTGTAATTGTTAATATTGACTGAATTCTGTATGGCCATTGTAGTGAAGTATAGAACTCAGAAAAGTGAGTGTTGTGGCATGAAATCAAAATAGGGTAAGGAAGGATGGAGGCAATGAACTGGGCTGGTGAGGAGTTGGCTTCTCCTTCTCCCTTGTGTAGCCAGAAGAGGTTAGAGGTAGCCTTTTTGCTATTTTCACACCTAGCCACCTTACCTCTAACACAGTTCTACTGCAGGGTGTCTAGGCGAGAGAACAAAGAGCATCTTTTGGTTGCTTTGCATGTGAAGCAAATAAACACATCCTTAGGTCAAGGACTTTACATTAAGCTCCCTTTCCAGTCACATTCCCAAAAGAGCATTGTAGCCACTATTTCATGGGACCCTCTAGAATCTCTAGATCAAAGAAAACCTTCATATATCTTTGGCGACTCAAGCTTGTTTGCCTTCTCTGCTGCTGATTTGCAACACTGCTGTGCTTAACTGGGGGTGGCATTTTGGAGCACAGGTAGAATTTGGCTGATTGGTGTCTCCAGGTAGGAGAGCTCTACAGCATTTACCTCTGTGGAAAGGAAAAGCTTCTCATGATGGCCACCACTCTGCAGGGTGGTAAGGGACATGACATTGTTGAGGAAAGGCCAGTTGTCTGTGACTGAAGAATATGTTTGCTGCACCCAGGGAAGCCAAATATTTGAGCAGAGATTATTTTAAATGGCTACTTGGCCGGGATCTCTTATAAGAACGTTAGGTGGAGTTAGGACTCGGGTTTAGCAACTGGACAGTTGTGTCAATAAAAAGGTAGTTTTGTGTGTGACAGGATTGTAACCCATATTTAATGGTCATGTCTACATTACCAGGAATTGTTCGTATATAATCTTTCTATATGTCCTCTAAGACAGTTGTTAAACTTACCCATTTTCTGGGTGTGTCATTTCAGGTACAATCATTAAGATGTAAAGATCGTTGCTTTCAATCTCCCTTACTATGGAATTAAAAGTTCTCCTCTGGGTAGACAGTTTTACATCTGAATATTTCTTTAATATATTCACTCAAAAACTCACTGCCAGGTTCAGAAAAATAGGAAGTAGTTTTTAAGGAAAAAAAATTGAACAGTGCTAAGTTCTCCAACCAATTACAGATATGTGGGTGCATGAGTGAAAAAAAAAGACAAAATATTTCCCAATGAAGTCCTAGGAAATGGATGATAAGCGAGTAGCTAGACCTATATTATGGAAAACCTTCTAGTCATGCAAATATTCAGGAATCCATAAGAGTGCTCTGAAAAGCAGATCCCCTCCCTCCCTGATTCTGCTGAAGGAAAGAAGGTGGCAAAATATGGCATTAGACCTGCTAACTAAGGTGGACTGGGGACTGAGAAGGTGGATTGGCTGGTGGCAGTGGTGTCCAGGGAGTACCAGTGAATTCCAGTTGTGGTTCAGATAAAAGGTTGGTAAATGTGGGGTGTTTCAGGGGGTAAACCCAGCGAATTTTAGCAGGGTAATAAGCCTAGGCAGGTATTTGCCACTTACAAGGTTAGTATATAATGAGTGGGGGCTCTGACCCGAGACTAGGACGCGGGGACAGTAGTCTCTGGGAAGAGGCTTGGCCCGAGTTATACAAAACATCAGACTTCAAAGAGAGGGGTCCAAGATAATTGGGCAGATTTCCAGAGCAGGAACCTGGAAACAGCCTAATAGCATTTTAAAAAACAAAACAAGACAACTCGCTGTAGCGTATGACATGCCCCTCCTCCTCTAACTCCTCCGCAGTGGCACAGAGCATCAGCCACAGCTGCAGCTGCTGGCATCGTGGCAACTGGAGTTAAAAAGTCACCAACGTTTTTAATGATATGAAAGGAAAATCTTCTACCTAAGAGGAGGTCAAACAAAGAACGACCTCTTCTGTTTAAGCGATGACAAAAGACAAGTAATTGTAGAGGAAGCAAAGCAGATCTGGTGGGTGACATTGGGGATAGTGTACAGCACCCCCCCCACCCCCCCGACACAGCTTTTGTAAAGTTGCTACCTCTGAGTGATGGCTGATAGGCTTTGTATGATGCTACATACAAACAAGAGTCTAAGAAAGAAAACCTAGCATTTTATATTCTGGGTTCCTGAGGGTGCACTTTTTAAAAGCAAGGTGATTCATGCTAGCTCTAAAGATGCCGTTAAAAGCAAGCTTTCAGGTATTAAACCTGAGTGGTAAGTAAATGGCTTGGATGATGAGGCCCACTTGACATTTGGAATGGAGTTGGGGGGGAGGGAGCAATGTAGTTTCATTTGAAGGAAAACCTTTATAAAATGACAGTCAATAGCCCTCTGGGTTGTAAGGAGCTTTTCATTTCTCCAGACCAGGTCATGGGAATAGTATTGGAGCTTTTGGATTTTTTTGGTCCCCTCCCCAGTGGATCCTTTCAACTGCAGAATGAAAGAGGTATTTAAGCAGCCTATCAGTGATTGCTACTAGACTGTTAATGCTTGTTTCTTTTATGTAGAACCCAAGGAACGCCTTTCTATCATGTTTTAGTCAAAACAACTGGCTATATGCCTTCCCTGCAAGAAGCACCACAATGTGATTGTCAAGGTGAATAACTTAGAATAAAGAGTAAGCTAATTGAATGCCTTGAAAGTGTTATGCGCTGGTCCGATGGTAAATTTTATTCAGGATTATTATTATTTTACTTTATTTGTATTAATCATTTTATTGGGGTGGTCTTACAAATCTTATAACAATCCATCATTCAATTATATTCAGCACACCTGTACATACCATATATACTCGTGTATAAGCTGAGTTTTCAGCACATTTTTACTGCAGCTTTTGTGGTAAAATTAGGTGCCTCTGCTGATGTTTGGGTCGGCTTATACTCGAGTGTATATGATATATTGCCATCAACATTTCCAAAACATTTTCTTTCTACTTGAGCTTTTGGTATCAGTTCCTCTTTTGAATCTTTCAACTGCTTTTTAGTTGAAACATATAGTTGAAAGATTTTATCGACAAAATATTGAATGATGCAGGAAGCATCAAGAGAAGATGGAAAGACTGCACAGTCACTGTTGTATCAAAAAGAACTAGTTGACAGTCCACCATGTCAGGAAGTAGCACATAAGCATCAACCAATGGTGGTGAAGGAAGACGTTCAAGCTGCACTGAACACATTAGCTGAAAACAAGATTGCAGGAATTGACAGAATACCCATGGAAATGTTGCAGAAAGCTGATGAAGCACTAGAAGCACTATATGCCCAGGAAATTTGGAAGACGGGTACCTGGCCAACTGACTGAAAGAGATCCATATTTGTGCCCATTTCAAAGGTGACTCAACAGAATGCTCAAATTATAGAACCATATTATTGACATCATACACAAGCAACATTTTGCTTAAGCTCATCTGACAATGGTTGCAGCAGTACACAGAGAACTGCCAGAAGTTCAGGCTAGATTCAGAAGAGGAAGTGGAACAAGGGATATCATTGTGGATGTCAGATGGATCTTGGCTCAAAGCAGAGAATACCGGAAAGGTGTTTACTTGTGTTTGATTGACTGTGCAAAGGCACCCGACTGTGTGGTCCATAATAGACTGTGGATACACTTGAGAAGAATGGGAATTCCAGCACTTCATTGTGCTCATTCAGAATTTGTACATGGATCAAGAACATAACAAGGGAATACTGCATACCTGTTTGATCTTTTTTTCCCTGTTTAATCTCTATGCTGAGCAAATCATCAGAGAAGCTGGATTGTATGAACAAGAATATGGCATCGGGATTGGAGGAAGGCTTATTAACAGCCTGCGGTATGCAGATGATACAATCTTGCTTGCTGAAGTGAGGACAAATTGAAGCACTTGCTGATGAAGATCAAGGATTGTAGCCTGCAATATGGATTACAACTCAATGTAAGGAAGACTCCCGGTCTTCACCCATAACATCATGATAAAGGGTGAAAAGTTGAAGTTGTCAAGGATTTTGTCTTACTTGGATCCACACTCAGTGCTCATGGAAGCAGCAGTCAAGAGATCAAAAGACCTATTGCATTAGAAAAGCCTGCTGTACAAGAGCTCTTTAGAGTAATAGAGAGCAAGGATGTTGCTGTGAGGACTAAGGTTTGCCTGGCCCAAGCCCTGGTAATCTCCATTGCATCATATGCATGTGAAAGTGGAACATTGAATAAGGAAGACCATCGAACAGTGGTTCTCAACCGTCCTAAGGCCGCAGCCCTTTCATACAGTTCCTCATGTGGTGGTAACCACCAACCATAACATTATTATTATTATTTTTTAAATTAATAAATATTTTTATTGGGGCTCATACAACTCTTATCACAATCCATACATACATCAATTGAGCAAAGCACCCTTATACATTTGTTGCCCTCGTCATTTTTTTTTTTACATTTTATTAGGGACTCACAACTCTTATTACAATCCATACATATACATACATCAATTCATAACATTATTTTCATTGCTACTTCATAACTGTAATTTTGCTACTGTTATGAATTGTAAAGTAAATATCTGATATGCAGGATGTATTTCCATTGTTACAAATTGAACATAATTAAAGTAGTGATTAATCAGGAAAAACAGTAGGCAATTATATATTGTGAAATATTTATTTCTAATTATAAGTCAATGAAATGTTGTCTTGAAGCATGGTGTAGCACGGGTAACAGTCTTCACGCCGGGTACTGGTATGTGGGCTGACCCGCCTGGAGATGGCTAGAGAAGCAGTCTCTTGGTTCCTAAGATCATCGGAAATATGTTTTCCAATTATCTTAGGGAACCCCTATGAAAGGGTCGTTCAACCCCCAAAGGGGTCGTGACCCACAGGTTGAGAATTACTGCAGTAGAAGAATAGATGCATTTGAATTGTGCTGGAGAAGAATATTGAAAGTACCATGGACTGCCAAAAGCACAAACCGACCTGTATTGGAAAAAGGCCAGCGTGCTTTTTAGGGGCAAGAATGGCAAGACTTTGTCTACATACTTTGGACATATGGTCAGGAGAGACCAGTCTCTGGAGAAGGACATCATGTTTAGTAAGGGGATGGGCTGCTAAAGAGAAAGGCCCTTGATGAGATGAGTTGACATATGGCTGCAACTAGGAGCTCAGGCCTAGGAACAATTGTGAGGATGGCACAGGGCCGAGTTCTTTTGTGCGTAGGATCACTAAGGGTCAGAGCCGACTTGATGGCACCCAACACCAACATTAATAATCGCACTGGCTGCAGTTCTGTGAAGCTGAAGCATTCGTATACCTCGTTTGCCTTGGCAAGCCTATTTTTTGTAAATTGGCAGCACAGATAAAACACCACGCATTGAAAGCACTTGTTTTTGTAATCAATTTAACCCCCACCCCAAAAGGAATGCCAATGAAGTTGCATAGACTAGTAATTCAGTGCTCATTCCTCTTACCTGCATTGCATATCTTTGTAAAAGAATAGCTCGTTAATGCCTTTTTGTAGTAGTGTACACACTATTGAGAAAGTATCTAAGTTTTATGTGACATGATGTTGCAACACTAAAGAATATTTTGAGTTTCAGTCATGCTGGCAATTTATATATAAAGGAGCCTTAAATAGAACATTGTTCTTGAGATCAGGCTCCCCACCTCACAAAAATGGCCACGTTGCTATAAAAATTGTGGCATATTATAGAATGTTGCTTTGTTTTCCTTGGAATTTTTGAGAGATGTTATGTAAAACAACTTTTAGGGAAAACAGCTATTAATCTCTGCACTGGTCATTTGAGAAATTTTTGTTTTATATTGATGAGAAATTTTTTTGTATAATATGCATATTTCCAAAATTTGATTTATTTGGAAAATAATTTTAAAGAGTAATTTATTTAAAGATCCTTTTATTGGGAACTCTTACAACTCTTATAACAATCCATACATCAATTGTACCAAGCATATTTGTACATATGTTGCCATCATTATTTTCTAAGCATTCACTTTCTACTTGAGCCTTTGGTAGTATAGAGTAATTTTATAGAGAATTATTATAGAGTAATTTTAAAATGTCATTATTCGGGTGGGAAGGGGGTGTAGAAAGGGAACTGATCTCGGGGATCTACATATAACCTCCTCTCTGGGGGATGGGCAACAGGAAAGTGGGTGAAGGGAGACGCCGGGCAGTGTAAGATATGATAAAATAATAATTTATAAATTATTAAGGGTTCATGAGGGACGGGGGAGCGGGGAGGGTAGGGGAGGGAAAAAGGAAAATGAGCTGATTCCAGGAACCCATGCGGAAGGTGAATTTTGAGAATGATGAGGGCAACGAATGTATAAGGATGCTTTACTCAATTGATGTATGTATGGATTGTGATAAGAGTTGTATAAGCCCCAATAAAATGATTTTTTAAATGTCATTATTATAGAGCAGTACTTTTATAAGCAGTTTATTTCATTGTGTTTTAATATGGAGATCAGAAATTACTTTCTTTTTGCATTTTCACATAGGCATTCTGCAATTCTTCACTTATTCCCAGAATAAATTAGGGCAGTTTTTTTTTAATTACTCATGTTTAAATTTCCAAGTAGTTGGGTAGTAGAAGCAAGAAACTTTATTTGGTCATAATGAAAATAATTTGGAAAATGCCTTTTAAAATGTTAATAATCCTTCTTCTGAGGTTTAAGAACTTTCATTTCTGCTACTACCCCTAAGACAAAGAGGCTTCAAAAAGTTCATGGGGGGGAAAATGGAACATTTCCATGAAGTTTTTAAAATCCCTTCATATTTTACATATTGGGGAAAATTATTGATAACGCCAATCTTAAACATTAAGAACAGAATTTGGCTATGCTTAAAAAAAATGGCTCTCCTTGTAGAGAATTTGATCTGTTCAGTGTGAGCAGTTTGCTGTTAGCCAGAGCTATTTATGGCAAACACATGCTTTTTTATCTTGTCATAGTTATCCACAAATCGCAAAACTGGATTGGATCTACTGGTAGGCAAACCCGGCATGTTAGTAAGTAGTCAATCATGTCTCACTTTAATCCCATATCTCTGAAGAATGTTATTTCAGAAGATGGGAAATAACAATATCTTTTAAAAACCCCGTGTGGAAGTAAATTTGACTAAAATTAGAATTTTTCATGTTGAACTATTCTTCAGGTGGAAAATAGGGGTTTAGTGTCTAAGCTTGCCTTTTAAATTATATGAGTGACTTGAGATCTTTTGTGCTGAACAATTTTATTTCTGGCATTCACCTATCCCTGTGAACTGTCCTGGATGTTTTGATGACTTTTTGGTTAGGCAAAATTCCAGTAAGCAAAGCCTGAGAATACTGACATATAATAAATTATATGTGTAAATTATCTTGCTTGGTAGAATTTTTCATTGAGGTATTTCCTCATTTTTATAAAAAATTAAGCGATTATAAGTTAGCTGTGTAGTATCTTTTGTTTTTATAATAGATTCTTAACTTTACATATATGCCTTTTAATTAAATGATAATTTCTGAAACTATGGCTTTATACTGTAATATTTTGACTTATTGGGTTGATACAACATATATTTAATTGACATTTAAATTCATTATTTAAATCTTTGTGCATAAAGCCCAAAATAATGCTAAAATTAATGGCTCATGTGTTTTTTAATCCTAACTTGGCATTTGAAATGATCATTTTATTTTAGAATCATTTAAATGAAACAGAGCTCCATCTAGTTTTAAGTAGGTATAAGGTATTAATTAATAAACTATTGAGACAATATTTTGCTGCTAGCTTGTAAAATTATTAAGTGTTGAAAAAATAAAATATAAGAAAACAAAAAGAAAAAATATATTTTTTTTCCTTTTAACCTCTGGAACAGAACTTTGAGAATCACTGTGTTAAAGGATGGCTTCAGTGAGACTAGGTTGGAGAAAGTAGATGGGTAGAGGATACAAGTAGCATCATGGATATAAAGGGTTATAATTAGTTTGTTGTGCTTATAAGGTGTTGTGTTAGTCTAGGTAGGCTAGAGAAACAAATCAATATGTGTACAAAATAATATGTATATAAAAAGATGTTTACATATAAGAGGAATTGAACATCGAGAAAACATCCCAGCTCACCACTCCAGATCAAGTCCATAAATCTGATATTAGCCCATATGTCTGATACCAATTTATAAAGTCCTGTTCTGACTCTCAAAACACATGCAATGATGCCGAATGCAGGATGAACACAGGCCAGTGGGTAGAAAGTCTTTGGATCCAGTAGTGGTGTAAGCATCTCAGTGCTGACAGGGATCTCCACCTGGCTTCTCCAGCACTCAGGGCTACATCAGGATAGGTCCATGTGGCTTCTCCAGCTCCTAAGGCGTAGTGCCATGTGTCTTGTCAGTAGAGCATCTCCAAGCAGAGTCTTCCACCTCCAAGAAGGAAATGCAGGATTTCCCAGAATCCTCAGAAGGCCATGTCCACACAGAGGCCTCATTGGCTATAACCTGATTGACAGACTAGACTCCATCCCTTCACCCTTAATACTCTCAAGTCCCAAATTGACACCAGATTGTGTAACTACCACAGACCACCCCTTGTCAATTTGACATTTTCACATAACTCTTCAGCCACATATAATTTTCAAACAATAATAAAATAATATCTGTACCTAAAAGGATAAAACTAAAATGCATATAATTAAAAATGCGCCACCCTCATTTAAACATAATGTTCTATAAGTGAACAAAACAAAGTGAACAAAAGTATCCTATGCCTAACTTTAACCCTATGACTATATTCCTTCACCTATAAAAGTTTATAAGCCAGCCACTTCATGATTTAATTCCCCCCCCCCCAATTTTGGGTATCCAATTTCAATACTGTCCACTTTCATCAACCCAGTGCTCTGAGGAGACAATCATATTCTTTGATGTGAGACTCTTCATTCCAGTTGGAACCTTGTGAAATCTACTTCCATAAACAAAGGCAAATCAGGGCAGGCCGTCCATAAAGTAAGCAACAATATACACCAATTCACAGGCTCAGAAATCTTCTCTTCATCTGGTTGGGTTCTGGTCAGCTCAATGTGGGCTGCCTCGCTTATGGCCCTATCATAAATTCTCAACAAGCCTAGCCCCCTTGTGCTAGGTCATGAGTTTCAGACCAGTCAACCCGCTCTCGTCTTCTCCTCTAGTTCCTTATAAGCCAGGTCCATGGGTGTCAGTGACCAGACTCAACCCATCTCTTTATTGCTGCATTTCTCCCACTTCTGCTCAACAAGTGGATCCAGGTAGTCACCTAGCAAGCATTTCAGCCTGCCACACACCTCTCTTTACAGGTCAGTCCTAGAGAGGATTTTTCTTCGTGGTTCTAGATTTTTTCTAGCTTTTGACAAACCACTAGAGTTCAAACTTCAAGTATCCAAAGAGTTCCATTTTTCTTCTGTCAATTTTGTCCCCAGGCAAGTCTCTTGGAATGTCTATGTCCTGAGTACTTCAAAGCACTGGGTGGGGCTGATCTTTTCAGAGCCTTCTCTGCAGGCGTGTCCTAAACCCATCCAAAGATCAAATTAATGGTTCAGGCAAGTGGGCTTACAAGCTCTCTATTTTTGTACTGCCCATAATCATTTCTATAAATCATTATATCAAGAATAAGTAGAAGAAATCAGTATAAACAAAGTAGAATCAGATAGTAAACTCAATTCTTAAAACAGTCAAGTTCAATCCTTATTTAGCTTATCTAAATCCTTATCTGAACTATTCTGTTGATACAAAAATATGAAATTAGGTGTCTGACAGCATTAAACCAGATCCAGTCTTTCTGTTAGCCATTTTGGCCTTCTGTCAGCGTTTTCTTTAAGCAGCATGGTTTCTCAGACATTCAAACAGCGTTTTCTACCCCTGAGCTCAAAATATACATTAATCACATTCATTTTTGCCATTTCACACAGTAATAAACAAAAACTACAACCAAACAAAATAATCAAAACTTTAACTTCCCATATTCTTTCCAGAAAAGAACCCAGTAAACTGCATGGACATATCTGACCTCTGTCTAGCCCAAGAAGAAACAGTACCATGAGGCAGAAGTCAAATAAACATCCACTCTTCATTTTTATGATTTGTTTCTCTAGTACCCCACTCCCAAGGTACCATAATGTGTTAGTCCAGGTGGACCAGAGAAACAAATTCATAGAGATGCTCGTATGTGTGTAAGAGCATTTTATATCAAAGAGTAATTGTACAGTAAGAAAGTATCCCAGTCCAGTCCAAGCCCATAAGTCTGCTATTAGCCCCTATGTCCGATACCAATCTATAAAGTCCTGTTCTGACTCACAAAATACATGCAATGATGCCAAATGCTGGATGATCACAGGCCAGTGGGTAGAAAGTCTCTGGATCCAGTGGTGTTGTAAGCATCTCAGTGCTGGCAGGGGTCTCCATGTGGTTTCTCCAGTACTCAGGACTGTATCAGGATAGGTCCATGTGATTTCTCCAGTTCCCAGGGCGTAGTGCCATGTGTCTTGTCAGTAGAGCATCTCCAAATGAATGAGCAGAGAAAGAGAGAGAGTACGTCTTCCACCTTCAAGGAGGAATTACAGGATTTCCCAGAATTCTCAGAAGGCCATGCCCACACAGAGGCCTCACTGGCTATAATCTGATTGAAAGACTAGGCTCCACCCCTTCACTCTTTATCCTCTCAAGTCCCAAATTGACATCAGATGATGTAACTACCACAGGTGTTTTGAGTCAGAAAATTGGCAGAGTTAAGGCCAGAATGGAGCAGTTGCTGGCTCTATCAGGAAGGGCTTAAAAGTGCCAGGTGAAGCTTCCTGTAAGCCAGCGGTTCTCAACCTATGGGTCACAACCCCTTTGGGGGTCGAACGTCCCCTTCACAGGGGTCGCCCACTTCATAACAGTAGCAAAATTATAGTTGTGAAGTAGCAACGGAAATAATTTTATGATTGGGGGTCACCACACATGAGGAACTATATTAAAGAGTCGCTGCATTCGGAAGGTTGAGAACCACTGCTGTAAGCCATTGGAAACCACTGGAGTTTTTGTTGTTGTTGTTAACAGCTTATTGAGGTCTTAATTCACTACAAGGGGGTACCCACCAAAAACTGGAATTTTTGTTTCAAAGCTATGTATTTGTTTTACAAAACATACTTATCACCTTCGAAGTACACTCTATTACACCGGCCAACTACAGTACATTTGTCAAATCTGTGATTTCATTCTTGGAAACCGTTTTCAAACTATGTGTTTGGATGGCAGGCAGCATCTCCCTTGTTTTTTTCTTCACCTCTTCTGTGTCGTGGTTAAATTGCTGTCCTATCGTGTCCCTCTTCATTTGCAGAAACAAAAAGAAGTCGCATGGAGGTCAGGTGAGTAAGGTGCATGGCGCAAGACAGGCATGCTGTTTTTTGCACTGAGATGGCTGAGTGAGCAGATGCATTTTTGTGGCGGCAACTAGTCCCACAAATCAGGCCTTTTTATAGCACAGTGTTACTCAATCTTTTAAGAATCTCTAAATAGAAAGCTTGGTTAACAGCCTGACCTGGTGGAATGAACTCCAAATGCACTCCTTACTAGTTGACATTTTCATCAGTTTGGGAAGTTGACAGATGTCCCAAACAAGGTTTATCATTGATTGACATTTTACCCGAGTTCTTCCCATAGCACTGTCCTTGTACGGTGTTCAATATCACAACAGTTTCTGCAGAATTATTTTCCCTGCTTGCGATAGTCAAGCTTTATTGTGCCAACCTGTCCAATAAACACATGTAGGATTAGTTGAAGGGTGGTGAGATAAATGGCTCGGTGAGCCTTGCCTTTCTGGTTCTCTGGTTTCTTGTTCTCTGATAGTCAGATCAGTGTGAGGCTGCCTTAGCCAGTTCTCTGCCTCAGCTGGCAAGGCTTACTTCCTGCCAGACATCCCTGAGGAGAAGCCACATGGGCCTAACCTGATGCAGCCCTGGGTGCTGGAGAAGCCGCCTAGAGACCCCTGCCAGCGCTGAGATGCTTACACATTCACTGATTCGGCTTTCTCCCTACAGTCGGTGTCATTGCGTGTGTTTTGTGAGATTGCGGAGGACTTTGTAGATTGGTGGTAGACATATGGGCTAATGTTGGACTTATGGACTTGGACTGGACTGGGTTTGGATGCTTTCTTAATGTACACTTAACTTTTATATAAAACTCTTTTTTAAAAACTCTCTTTTATATACATATGAGTTTCTGTGGATTCGTTTCTCTAGTCTATCCAGACTAACACACTGCCACACACCCATATCTTTAGTGATACCTTCATGAGGTCAAGTATTGAGTAGGGCTAAGTCATAAGACCTAATTGTTCTTAGACAATAAATAGATGCTTTTGAAACACTTTAATCACTATAAGTAGAAACTCCATACCCTAGCCATTATCCTCCTGCAACTCCTCAGCTCTAGGCAACCACTAATTTACTTCTGTCTCTGTATATTTCTTTTCAGTGGAATCATACAATATGTGACCTTTTCTGACAGACTTCTTTCACTTAGCTTAATGTTTTCAACAGTCAGCTAGGTTGTAGCATATAGTAATACTTCATTCCTTTTAATGGGTAAATGATATTCCGTTGTCTGGGCTATACCACCGTTTGTTTATCCATTTATCAATTGATGGTTCTTTTGGCTTTTTCTCCTACTGCCGGTTGTGAATAATACCCCTAGGAACATATATGAGGGGGCTTTAAAAAGTTCATGGAGAACTTCTATTTTCATTTCATTTCCCTTGGGTCATATACCAAGGGGTTAACTTGTTGGATCATATAGTAATTCTATGTTTAAATTTATGAGAAATTGTGAAATTGTTTTCCAGAGTGACTATATGAAATTCCAGTTTCACCACATCCTCACAAGCACTTATTACCTGACCTTTCTATTAAAACCTCTAGATCAGTGGTTCTCAACCTTTCTAATGCGTGGCCCTTTAATACAGTTCCTCATGTTGTGGTGACCCCCCAGCCATAAAATTATTTTCATTGCTACTTCATAACTATAATTTTGCTACTGTTAGAAATCGGGCGACCCACAGGTTGAGAACCGCTGCTGTAGATTTTAGTTGCTATTAAGCTGTGAGGTTAGGTATTAGGGCTGCTGACCACCAGGTCAGTGGTTCAAACTCACCAATTGCTCTTCAGAAGATAAGGCTGTCTGCTCCCATAAAGATTTACAGCCTCAGAAAATCTACATAGGGTCACTAAGAGTCGGAATCTACTAGATCACAATGGGTTTTAGGAGGTATAAAGTGATGTCTTACTGTGTTGTAGTTTTTTTGTTGCATTTCCCTGATGAATAATTATGCTGAACATATTTTCATGTTTTTATTGGCTATTTGTAATTGTAACTCGTTATTTGCCCAGTTTAATTGGTTTTTGTTTTTGTTGTTGACTTCTGCAAGCTTTAAGATATATTCAGGATATAAAACGTTTTATCAGATATACAATTTTCATATCTTTTTTTCCAATTTTGTATATTATCTTTTCATTTTCTGGATAATGTCCTTTGATATACAAAAGTTTTTATTTTGATGAAGTCCAGTTTAATTAGTTTTCCTTAATTGCTTATGCTTTTTGCTATCGTATTTAAGAAACCGTTGCCAAATTTAAATTCATGAAATCTTGTGCCTGTTCTCTTCTAAGACTTTTATTGTTTTAAGTCTTTAATCCATTTTAAATTAACTTCTGTGTATGGTGTGTGATAGAATTAAAATTTAATTCTTCTTTAAAATCATAATAAGACTATACAATAAAGCATTTAACAAATTTTACAGTTATAATTCAGTGACCGTTTCATTCTTTTGCAATGTGGCTATCCAGTTGGAAAGCGTGAACTTTCCCCACAGAATTACTTTGGTATCCTTGGTAAAGATCAATTGACTGTAAACCATTGAAAAATTCTAAGCAGATGCTACATAATTATTTTAAGACAATATGAAGGGGTTTCAAAAAGTTTGTGGACAATTTTTTCTTACCTTTCAACTCTATCTTTTTTTTTTTTTCCTTGCAAAAACCCTCGGCCACCTGCGGGCCGGTGGAAATGGATTTTATTTTGTCCTGTTCCATTGTTCCCCAAGTGGGTTTTCCTTGCAAAATGCCTGGCATGACACCAGAGGGGAACTGCCTGAGGCACCTTTCAACTCTATCTTCCACAAGCTTTTTGAAGTCTCCTTGTAACTGTGTAGAGAATAAGTTTGAGGAAATTAAGGGTAGAGCCAGGGAGGCCAGTGACTAGGGAGTTGCAATTATCCAGGCTAAAGATAATGAGATAATGGTGACGTGGATCACAGTAGTAGCAACTGGAAAGACAGAAGACAGGTTATACTTGGAAAATAAACTTAGTTGAACTTGGTGACTACTGGAGTGAGTGAGTGAGTGAGTGAGTGAGTGAGTGAGTGAGTGAGTGTGTGTGTGTGTGTGTGTGTGTGTGTAAGACGAGAAGAAAGATCAAGCATAATGTCCAAATGCCTAGGCTGGGTAGTTATGTGGATAGCTATGTTATCTGTTTTATAAGGGAGGGATAATGAATTTAATTTGAGATTAAATATGAGATTTTCCAGCAGAGATGTGCAGTGGGTGATTGGAATGTGGGTCTAGACTAGAGCTTGGGTTGGAGAAAATGACTTGGGAGACATCAGCATGTAGGTTGGAAGTAGTTCTGAGAAGAGCATGAAGAATGGGGAAAGGGCCCAGGGAGCCTTCTGAAAGGAATGAGCCGAGGAAGAGAAGAAATGGCCCTTGTTGTAGGAGGAGAATAGGAGAGCCTATAGGAATCTAGGGAATTAGGGGTTTGGGGGGTAGGCGGGCATTTTAGGAGAAAAGTAGTATCAAATGCATCACTGAGGTCCAGAAAAATAAAGTTTGAATAGTACCTTATGTATCTTTCCTGTTTCCATTCCCCGCACAAATGATTTGTTTTACAAATAGTATCACTCCATACTTCTTATGGGTGATAGTTAAAAAAATATTGTGAAGTTAATAACCTTTGGGCATTTTTTTCCATAACTAGTGCCTGAAGATGTTGCTGGCGCTGTCGGATATTAGTATCTTGTGTGTGTGTGTGTGTGTGTATCCATTCTTTATTTCAAGTATTTATGAAATACCACTAGGCTCTTCCGCAGGATGCGAGTCCAGACGGCCCCTCCAGACACTTGGACGAGGCTGTGCACACAACTTTACATAACGGCGAGCAACCTTTTAGCTCCTGCTTGACGGGAGAACACAGCTCGGAGTGGAGCCAAAGGAAGTGACACCAGGCAGGGGAGGGTGGGTGCTTATCCGAATCAAACTTCAGTTGCCTCGGGGCGAATCTTGTGGCAGCACAGAAATGGAGGCTGTGTGGGGAAGGTTCAAGTACAGCACAAGGGTCCCAAGTGTCTAGGGGGCTACACCCCTGGCTGGGGTGCCATTAGATCAATGTCGCTCAAGTTCCTGGCCTGCTGCAAAAAGTCCCAAGTCGAGGATCAAGTTCCTCCGGAAATCATTCCTGTCGGTGGCGAAGCGGTAGACGCCCCGAAGCCAATCGCCCACGTTGTCGGGGATCTCGGGCGCCTCGTTTGCAGATCCCGCAGCGCTCGCGCCAGCCAAGGCAGCCCCTTCGCGTTCCGCAGCGGGCTCTCGGATATTAGTGTCTTATGTGAGGTCCGCTTTCATTAGCATCTTCTGGGCTAATCTTTTCCCCACCCTGAATTAAGGGTATTAAAAGCTGAAATGTAGTTTGGATTCCGAAATAGACTAAATGGTCCTTTGGGTGAATGTTCAATGTTTCTAATTTTTTGGTATTTTTTTTTAACAGATATGTGAAAGAGGCCAAAGAAGCAGCTAAGAATGGAGATCTGGAAGAAGCGTTTAAACTTTTCAATTTGGCAAAGGACATTTTTCCCAATGAAAAGGTGATGAGCAGAATCAAAAAATTACAGGAAGCATTGGAGGAGCTGGCAGATCACGGAGAAGACGAATTCACAGATGTGTGCGGCTGTGGCTTGCTGCTTTATCGAGAACTGCACAACCAGCTGTTTGCACACCAGAAGGAAGGTGTGGCTTTCCTGTATGGCCTGTACAGGGATGGAAGAAAAGGTGGTATTTTGGCAGATGACATGGGATTAGGAAAGACTCTTCAGATCATCGCTTTCCTGTCTGGTATGTTCGACGCTGCACTTGTGAATCATGTGCTGCTAATCATGCCAACCAATCTTATTACCACGTGGATAAAAGAGTTTGCCCGCTGGACTCCAGGAATGCGAGTCAAAGCCTTTCATGGTCCTAGCAAAGATGAGCGCACCCGAAACCTCCTTCGAATTCAGCAAAGGAACGGTGTCATTATCACTACATACCAAATGCTAATCAATAATTGGCAGCAGCTTTCAAGCATGAATGGCCGAGAGTTTGTGTGGGACTATGTTATCCTTGACGAAGCACATAAAATAAAAAGCTCATCGACTAAATCAGCAATATGCGCTCGCGTTATCCCTGCAAAGAATCGCATCCTCCTCACAGGAACACCAATCCAGAATAATTTACAAGAACTGTGGTCCCTATTTGACTTTGCTTGTCAAGGATCCCTATTAGGGACATTAAAAACTTTTAAAATGGAGTATGAAAATCCTATTACTAAAGCAAGAGAGAAGGATGCTACCCCAGGAGAAAAAGCCTTGGGATTTAAAATATCTGAAAATTTAATGACAATCATAAAACCATATTTTCTCAGGAGGACTAAAGAAGAGGTACAGAAGAAAAAGTCAAGCAACCCAGACACCAGATTTAGTGAAAATAATCCAGCTGTTGATGCCATTTGTCAAATGCCTTCCCTTTCCAGGAAAAATGACTTAATTATTTGGATCCGTCTAGTACCATTACAAGAAGAAATATATAGGAAATTTGTATCTCTAGATCATATCAAAGAGTTGTTAATGGAGACACGCTCACCTTTGGCTGAGTTAGGTGTCTTAAAGAAGCTGTGTGATCATCCTAGGTTGCTGTCTGCACGGGCTTGTTGTTTACTGAATCTAGGGGGATCTAAGTTCTCTTTTCAAAATGAAAATGAGAGGGAAGAATCTTCAGACGTGGGCCATCTTTATCAAGTAACTGATGATGCATTGATGGAAGAATCTGGAAAAATGATCTTCCTAATGAAGCTACTTATGAGACTGCGGGATGAAGGGCATCAAACTCTGGTCTTTTCTCAGTCGAGACAAATTCTAAACTTTATTGAACGTCTCTTAAAGAATAGGCACTTTAAGACATTGCGAATTGATGGAACAATTACTCATCTCTTGGAACGAGAAAAAAGAATAAAATTATTCCAGCAAAATAAAGATTACTCTGTTTTTCTGCTTACCACTCAAGTTGGTGGTGTTGGTTTAACCCTAACCGCAGCAACCAGAGTGGTCATTTTTGACCCTAGCTGGAACCCTGCAACTGATGCGCAAGCTGTGGATAGGGTTTACCGAATTGGACAAAAAGAAAATGTTGTGGTGTATAGGCTAATCACTTGTGGGACTGTAGAAGAAAAAATATACAGAAGACAAGTTTTCAAGGACTCGTTAATAAGACAAACGACTGGTGATAAGAAGAACCCTTTCAGATATTTTAGTAAACAAGAATTAAGAGAGCTCTTTACAATAGAGGATTTTCAGAATTCTGCAACCCAGCTGCAGCTTCAATCTTTGCATGCTGCTCAGAGAAGGTCTGATGAGAAACTGGATGAGCATATTGCCTACCTGCACTCTTTGGGAATAGCTGGAATCTCAGACCATGATTTGATATTCATGCATGATCTGTCTGTCAAAGAAGAACTTGATTTGGTAGAAGAATCTCAATATATTCAACAACGGGTTCAAAAAGCTCAGTGGCTTGTTGAGTTGGAATCTCAAAATACAGAGCTGATGGAAAGACAAAGAACAGTGAGTGAGGGGCAGTCTTTGAGAGAACCCGTGTTTCCTTCTCAAAAAAAGAAATGCCCTCAACTCACTACACCACAATTTCCGCCTTCACCTCTTACATCTACCCATCATACACAGGAAGAAGATATCAGTGTACAAATGGCAAATGTAACCATTGAGGAAGTGGCTGAAGAGAGTGAGAAACAAGATCTCTCCAGTATGATGATGAACGTTTCTGACGAGAAAGTTGATGATGAGCACACATGTGAAAATAAATTGGACTCGGGGTTTCCAGCTACTTTATCCAGAGAGGATGCAGATGTAGAAGAAATTTGCACGGATTCTTTGTTGAAACTGGCAAAAAGCTTTACAACTGACACTGAGGCTTTCCAGAAGGCGGCATTTCAAGAGAGCTCTCCGGGAAGTTATAACTGTTCACCTGACAAATCACTCAGAGCTGAGACTGGGCCAAATCCAGATCAACCAAAGGATGATGAAACTCTACATCACTCTACTCTATGGCCCACTAAGCCTATACCAAGTCAAAATGAAAATGTAGCATTTCATCCATCCATTATTGAGCTAGCTGACGACTTGTCAGCATCTCATATCACCCTGCAGGATACTCAAACAAATGAGGCCAGATCAGAAGAGGAACCTGTAGCATCTTCACAGTATGCTTGGTCAGCATTCCGCAGTTCACTGCAGGATGCTCAAACAAATGAGGCCACGTTGGAAGACGAACCTTTAGCATCGTCACTACAGTATGCATGTGATTTCAACCTTGTCTTGGAAGACTCTGCAGACAACAGGCAAAATATTTCCAGTCAGTGTTTGGAGCGTAGTGAGAAAGAAAGCAATTTGTGTAGTTCTGAAGCTAATTCTAGAGCAGAGTCTGTGCATAGCAAGCCGTGTCATTTCAGTTTGGATGTTTCTGAGAAAGACGATGAACCAGAAGACGCAGTAGTTACTGTGAAAATCCGAAGTAAAGCTAGAAGGATTGTTTCAGATGGGGAAGATGAAGATAATTCTTTTGAAGGCATTTCAAGCACAAATCCATTCAGCACATCACCCTTTCCATTCTCATCTGTGAAACAGTTTGATGCTTCAACTCCTAAACATGACATTAGTCCATCTCAAACGTTCTTTTCACCGAAAATAGCTGTTAGTGGAAACAAGACTATAAACTCTAGGCAATCTCTGGCTTCTAGGAGATCTCTTATAAATGTGGTTTTAGACCATGTGGAGGATATGGAGGAAAGACTTGACAACAGCAGTGAAGCAAAAAGTATTGATGATTCTCTAGAAGAAGGAGCAGAGGAAGACAGTGGAGAAAGCTCAGAGAACACAGAAGAGGATCTTTCCAGAGAAAAGCAATCTTCACAAAATAAGTCCAGTTGGTTAACTATGTCTAATCCTGGTGCTTTAGCTCAGGAGAGCCCTATTGGTGACCCCGAGTCTTTGTCTGGTAAACAGTTACTGGATCCTACTCATGATGAGGAAGTAGAGGCTACAAATGACTACGAGACTCTTGTAATGCGTGGAAAAGAATTGAAAGAGTGTGGAAAAATACAAGAAGCTCTAAATTGCTTAGTTAAAGCACTTGACATAAAAAGTGCAGATCCTGAAGTCATGCTCATGACTTTAAGTTTGTATAAGCAACTTAACAAAACTTAGTAATATGACAGTGTTTGAAAGTGGAATTGAGTGTGAGATAATCTATGTTTCCCTAACTGGATTCATTGTGAGCATTGCTTAAAGTGAGAGCGCTCTCAAAGGGGAAACTTTTGTTTCTAACACTTGTAAATTTGATCATTAGCCGTCCAACCTCCAGAATATAAGTTATCTGGTATTAAGTTAGTATTTCTTCATTCAAATTCTATATTTTTCTTTCAAGCATATGCAATAAGCTTAATGAAATTATGTTACTTCTAGAAAGGTTTTTGTAAAATTATTCGGGCCATTTTCCATTTTACTTATAAAGTACTGCCTTTGTGTATCACGCTTCAGATAACAAAATTAAAGGTACTTTTCTCAAGTATTTTCTCTTCCGTTCATTTTCTTTCATGGAGATGGGATTAGCAGATCCATATGGAAACTCCTTTGTTTAGCATGTGTCTCTCTAATTCCAAATCTAAGAATTTTATAGGGTAACATACTTAGTGCTAGGATTCACTCTTACCTTGGCTGAAATCATGTGCGGACCACTTAGTAATTCCCCCAAACATGCATCTTTTTGTCTAATTTGACAATATTAACTTTATATCTTGGAAGTGTAGACCGAAGTGGAGCATAGTTCCTTCTCAAAAACATAATGTGCAGCATAGCACTCTTATCATCAAAGAAATGGAAATGGTTATTAGAATGTCTACTGGGGGATAAACAACAGAAATGTGGGTGAATTATTTTTCACTTTACAGACATGGTTTACTGTCAGATACACGTGGGCAAACCACTGTGAACAGGCCAGACATGGGGCTGACTGGCGACCCAGAACAGAATGCCTGGCCACAGGGAAGGGTCTCAGTAGCCTGGAGGAGGATTTGGCAACCTCGACATGCTGACTATTATGACGTGATGATTAGCCCCATAAAGATGAGGCTGAAGACCATGGCCCAGATGTTCAGGTACTTGGCAGTGGACTCATAGCTCTGGGCCCCAAACATGTCACCCACCATCTTCTGGTCCCTAGACTTCACTGAGTAAGTGAACGCCAAGAAGCCCAGGCAGAAGATGTTCAGGAACATACATGGTCTGGCACAAAGACCTCGCTGCGCCAGGTGGGGGGTGGCAGCCAGGCAGAAGATGTTCAGGAACATACATGGTCTGGCACAAAGACCTCGCTGCGCCAGGTGGGGGTGGGGGCTGCCCCCAGCACATCCATCTCGTGCTCCTTGAGTGCCTGGTAGGTCAGGGGCAGCCCACAGGTGTGCTGGAGGAAGGGCTGGGCCACGTGGTTCATGGCACCCAAGAAGGACCTGTGCCACAGGTCGGTGGAGTCTGGCCTGGGGTCACTCTAGCTCCCTTTTAAATCAATGGGAGTTTCCGTTTCTCCTATGTACACTGCTACAGATAAGAGCCCACAACGCAGGGAATCCAGGATAGTTAAGCCCTTCAGGGCCAACAATGAGAGTAGAGATACCAGGAGGATTAGAAGATGGTGGGTGGAGAAAGGGGGAATCATTCACAACGATCAATCTAGAA
This sequence comes from Tenrec ecaudatus, assembly GCF_050624435.1. NCBI lineage: Eukaryota > Metazoa > Chordata > Mammalia > Afrosoricida > Tenrecidae > Tenrec > Tenrec ecaudatus. The sequence goes on along the minus strand of NC_134548.1, from coordinate 80,862,119 downwards.
TCCCCTCCCAGGGGAATGAATAATGGGAAAGTGGGTGAGGGTGGAGGACGATGTAAGATATGGAAATGATAATCTATAACATGGGTTCATGGGGGAAGGAATGGGTAACTGATGTCAGGGGTTCAAGTGGGAAGAGAATGCTTTGAAAATGATGGTGACTTGACACTGGATGAATGTATGGATTGTGATAAGAGATGTCAGAGCCCCCAATAAAAGTATTAAAAATAAGAAAGAAAAATGGGTGAAGGGAGACTGGCCATTGTAAAATATGAAAATAATAATTTATCAAGGGGTCATGAGGGTAGGAGGGAGGGAGGGAAAAAACAGGAGCTGATACCAAGAGCTCAAATAGTAAGTGTTTAGAAAATTATGGCAACATACGTACAAATAAGCTTGATATAATTGGTGTATGGCTTTTTATAAGAGTTGTAAGAGCCCCCAATAAAATGATTTTAAATAAAGAAAAAAAAATCTGTGTATTGGGTAGCATATCAGATGCTCATGGTTTTGGTTTTTTTTTTCATTTAATAACCATAATCCTATGAGGTGAAAGGTGGCATCCCTTAATTTTTACATATAAAAGGTACTTGTAAATTATATATGTGCAAAAGTGTTTCAAGTAGTTTGTGAAAAAAATGTAATTACAAGATTATGTAGTAGGAAGGCCTTGACCCTCCCTGAAATTTGGTAAGGCAATCCCCAGGCATTCCCACAACCTGGCAGGCCATCAAAATAGAGGAAATGTTTGAGAGAACAAAAGAATAGAAAAGCTAGAAACCCTGCACCATATAGAATTAAAGAAGGTAAATGATCACAGTATTAACACGGAGAAAGAGCAGAGTAACAATCGAAGAAATACCCAAATTAGCTTTAAAAATCCCTTGACTACAACCAATGGGAAACACAACAAGAAGAGCAAAGGAATCTGAAGAAAGCCTAAGAACTATAGGAAACACTCAAGAGGAATAAGCTGTCTCTTTGGGGTTCCAGAACAGAAAGAAACAGTAATATCTACAGAGAAAATAGGTCTGTTTAAATAAGATAGGCTGGATGAACAATCTGGAGGAGAAAACAGTGGGAAAGATAGTTCCAGGAGGATGTGGAAGGGAGGTGGGAAGGAAGTGGTGTTAACAAACCCAGGGACAAGCAAACCAGTGCTCCAAGTGGTGAGGAGGGTGTAGGAGGCCTGGCAGGGCGTGATAAAGGACAATGTAACCAAGAGGAATTGCTGAAACCCAAATGAAGGCTGAGCATGATAGTGGGGCCAAGAGGAAAGTAAAAGGAAATAGGGCAAAGAGGTAGGAGGCAAAGAGCATTTATAGAGGTCTAAATAAAGGCATGTACATATGTAAATATATGAGGATGGCAAAATAGATCTATGTGCATATATTTATAAGTTTAGTAATAAGGTAGCAGATGGACATTGGGTCTCCACTCAAGTACGCCCTCAATGCAAGAATACTTTGTTCTATTAAACTGGCATTCCATGATGCTCACCTTCCTGACACGATCACTGAAGACAAAGCAATTGCATAAGCAAATGTGGTGAAGAAAGCTAATGGTGCCTGGCTATCAAAAGATACAGTGGCTAGGGTCTTAAAGACTTGAAGGTAAACAAGTGGCCATCTAGCTCAGAAGCAACAAAGCCCACATGGAAAAAGCACACCAGTCTGTGATCACGAGGTGCTGAAGGGATCCGTTACCAGGTATCTTTAAAGAACAAAAAACCATATCATTGTGTGCTCACCTCCCTGATAACGATTGCTGAAGACAAATGGGTGTATAAACAAATGTGGCAAAGAAAGCTGATGGTGCCTGCCTATCACAAGATATAGCGTCTGGGGTCTTAAAGGCTTGAAAGTAAACAAGTGGCCATCTAGCTCAGAAGCAACAAAGCCCACATGGAAGAAACACACCAGCCTGTGTGATCATGATGTGTCGATGAGATCAGGTATCAGGCGTCAAAGAACAAAAAAATCATACCATTGTGAATGAGGGGGAGTGCAGAGTGGGGACCCAAAGCCCACCTGTAGTCAACTGGACATCCCCTTACAGAAGGGTGAAAGGGTCATGGCTGCTCTCGAGAATGCCAGCCGGCCACTGCTGGGTCCTCATTTCTGGGTGGGTGGCACCAGATGGCTGGTGTAGAATAAATGGGACGTGAGCTTGTCACTTGAGTCCCTGGGACTTGGCTCGGTGACCACTTCCATTTGTGGTGTTTCCTGGGGCAGGTGGGTGGTTCCAGTCTCCTCAGTCCCTGCACACCTGGCTCATGTCCTTCACTTGTGTTAAAAATAGTTGGCTCTTGTCAAGTCTGGAAATTGTTGCTCCTGATAGAATCAAGGCGCGCTGGTGGCTCAGTGGGTTATGCGTTGGGCTATTTGAAACCAGCATGGCCTCCTTGAGAGAAAGATAAGGCTTTCTGTGCCTGTCAAGAGTTACTGGCTAGGAAATCTGTTGGGGCAATTCTACTCTGTGCTATAGGGTCACTATGAATCTGAATGAACCTGATGGCAGTAGGTGTGGTTTGGGTTTGATACTTGTCAGTATGACCTGTTTTGAGGTAGGACGGTTTTGGTATTTTTGCTATGTTAATGAGGTCAGAGCAGATTCCAGTTGAACCTAAAACCAATCACTTCCGAGTTATAAAAAGAAGAGACTGGACACAGAGGTGTGGCCGAGGGGCTTCCGTTTGAATGCACGCTCTGTGGGAGAAAGACGCGGCTGCTAGCTCTGGTTCAGTTAGTCTTGAAAACCCACAAGGGGTTCTTCTACTCTATTCTGCAGGGTCGCTGTCGACCTAGAACCGACTCGATGGCGGACGTCTCCTAAGACATCCCTGACCCCTGCTGGAGTGGCCTTGTCCCCTGAGTCTCGGGAGGGCAACTCTGCTCCTGAGGCAGGTCCGGTTGCCACCAGGAGAATCTTGACTCATGCGGGAGGCCCATGTGTGCCTGAGTGGAGTGGTGCTCCACTGAGTTTTCAATGGCTGAATTTTCAGTGGGAGATTACCAGGCTTTTCTCCCGATACACTTTGGGAGGGACTCAAATGTCCAATTTGGGGGTTACAGCAGCGTTTGTACAACCCAGAGGGCTCACTCAGGAGGCAGGTAGCTGGGGCTACTGAGCATTTAATATGTGCCCAAAGGGCCTCGGTGGTTCCATTGTAGAATTCCCCCACTGCAGATGGGAGCCCTGGGTTTGATTCCAGGCCAGGATTCCTTACACACTGCCCCCACCCATCTCTCAGTGGAGGCTAGAATGCTGACTAGGTTTCAGTGGTCATTCCAGATGGACTATGTGGTAGCTATATAATCATTTGTCAATTTGAGCGGATTAAGAGTGAAGGGGTAGAGGCTAGCCTATCAATCAAGTCATAGCTAATGAGGCCTCTGTGTGGGAATGGCCCTCTCCTGAGGATTCTGGGAACTCCTGTATTCCTCCTTGGAGGGGGGAGACACACACTCTCTCTGCTCACTCCCTGGGAGACATTGCAGCTGACATGACAGATGGAGACACACTAGTGTCCTGAGTTGGAGAAGCCATGTGGAGACCCCTGCCAGCACTGAGATGCTTATACTGCCCCTGGATCCACAAGACTTCCCACCCACTGACCTGTGATCTCCCTGTATTTGGTGTCATTGCACGTTTCATGAGTCTGAAGAGGACTTTATAGATTGGTATCAGACATATGGGTTAATATTGAACTTATGGACTCAATCTGGACTAGGCTGGGCTGTTTTCTCAAGATTCAATTGCTCTTGTATATAAAGCTCTTTTTCATCCACATATGAGTGTCTATGAATTTTGTTTCGCTAGTCCACCCAGACTAACACAGAGTAGGAAGAAAGGTCTGGCAATTTGTTTCAAAAAATCTTTTTTCATTAATTTTTTTCTGTAAATATTGTGTCACCATGGTCTTATCTGCCTCTGATTGAGGATGGCTTGTGGCACTGTGTGTGTGTGTGTGTGTGTGTGTGTGTGTGTGTGATTCCATGTTGGCTAACTGCAACTGTGAGTGTGTGCTGAGTGCTAAGCTCACATGACGGGGTGGCCTCTGCCCATCTAGTCCCCCTAAAGAGGAACATTTCTTGGGAGAGGAAATTGAGGATTAGCAGAGTGAGTGGCATTTTCAGGGGGTGGGGGTAGGGATGGAGGTTGCTTGTTCACTTTAGTCTCTATTTTAACAGTTGCTGTGTGATTTCTTCAGGAACCCCGAGGGCATGCTGGATAAAGCATTGAGCTGATTAAAACACAAGATCAGTGGTTAGAACGCACCAGCTGCTCTCCTGTCAACAGTGACAGTCTCGGAAACCAACCGGGGCAGTTCTACCCTGTTCTATAGGGTCACTATGAGTCAGAGTTGATTCAATGGCAGTGAGTATGGTGTGGTTTCTTGCTCATTTTGCTTGTTGGCTGGCTTTTAAACCAAGGTCCAAGGTCCCATGTGTTCAGAGGGATTTTGCCCAACAGGCTGATGTGGGAAGCAGGAAGGAGGGCACTTGGGCTGGGGCTGGAGGAGGCTTTATTCTGGCCCCACCCCACTGTGCACATACCTGAAAATCATGCATGTACACGTGGCGTGGCTGGAGCTACAGTCACAGCTGGCATGGCTCAGCCCGAGAAACAAAGGACCTGTTGTAATGGACGGACCCATGTCCCTTGCCAACAACCCACCATTGCGCCCCACCCCCCCACGAGTATGTGGATGCGATCTGGGATGGAAATAGGTCTTGCCGGCCTCTTAAGGCCAGATTGAGGTTGGGTGTGTCTTACAACTCAACACTTCTGAGATGTAACCAGAGCAGATGGGACAGAAAAGAGCTACGGGGAAGGGGACAGTAGGTACCATCTGTATGGAAGGCTGGGGAAGCCAAGGCAAGGATCTACTCATGGAAAATAGATGGAGAGACCCCCTTAAAGCTCAATCGAAGCCTTGACTTCTGATGTCTAGTCTCCTGAATTACAAGAAAATAAATGTGTCTGTTAGACACTCCCCAGCCCCCCAACAACAATAACAGAGATCCAGGAATTGATTTGGGGCTTGCAGTAAATCCCAGTTCCAATTTAAAAAGTTTTTATATGGTGGCCCTGCTCAATACTCGCCCTCAGGAAGAGAACACAGAAAATATGGGTGCTATAGCAAAGTGTGGTAAAGAAAAAAGACGGTGCCCGACTAGAGATAAAATAGCATCTGGGGGCTTAAAGGCTTGCTTCCAAACAAGCAGCCAACTAAGAGGATGCCAACTAAGTCCACATGGAAGAAGCACACCAACATTTGTGACTAAAGGATTGTAAATCATATAATCCAAAGCCAAAGGAGAAAATAGTACCAGAGCCTAAATTGCGAGATTCTGGTTTACAGGTGGCTCTGGATGACAGTGGAAGCCCAAGATACAGTTGTGAGATCGACTGAGGAAATTAGCCTCCCGTGATTTTCGCTCTATCCATAACGGAGGGAGAGGAATAAACTGGGTGCCAGAGTATTAGAGAGATGACTATAGATCAAAATGATAAACCTGAATCAAACAGTTACAACCTTGTCACTTGATCCCCCTCTGATACCTGTTGGGCCTGAACTGGTTTTCAACATTTTTTCCCCTCTTCATATTGGGGTTTATCTCTGATATATTTTGTCATTGTGTGTGGCCCTCTTGAATTTTTGTTATATGTTTCTCTGGTTTTATTTGGTACATGAAACCCAGGATTGATGAACCCATAGAGACAGCAAATAGAATAAGGGTTCTTGGGGAGGTTGGGGGGTACAGTGTGGGGTGTGTGTGTAAAGGGGAGCTGATATCAAGGAGTTCAAGAAGGAAGAGAACGTTTTGAAATTGATTGTGGTAACAATTGTACAACACTGCTTGATGTGATTGAACTATGGAATTATATGCTATGTGATATCTGTATTTGCTCCCAATAAAATGGTTTAGAAAAAAAAATCTCATGGAGGCATAACCTGCAGGGATGCTCAAAAACTCTTTATCTTCTAAAATTAAAAATGAAGTAAGCTGCTGTTGTGATGGGCATAATGTGAATTAAATGCAGGTGAAGGAGCGACTTCTGTTGGTTGAGTTTTATTTTAGGAGCTGTAGAGTCCATGAAGTACAACTGTTAAGCTGTTAAGTGGAAGGCCGGCAGTTTGGACACTCCAGTTGCTCTGTGGGAGAAAGGTGTGGCAATCTGCTCCTGTAAAGATTATAATGTTGACAACCCTATGGGGTGGTTCTACTCTATAGGACCTCTGTGAGTAGTATCGCTTTGATGGAAACTTTAGATGTATGTATATATAGCAAATGTATAGTTTTTATAATATCCTTTATGCTTGTCATTAAACTTGATTAATTTTGTTAATAAACACAGCAAAGCCCACACCACTTCAACAGTTTGTTCATGTACCGTTTAGTGATGTGAAAAACATGGAGCTGTGCAATCATTCTCACCCTTTTCTAAGTTATTCCTCCCTCAGTAACATAAACTCACTGCCCACTAGGATTTCTAGCTAAAGTTTTTCTTTTAAAAAAAAACTTTTTAGTGGGACTTAGGTGAAGGTTTAGAGAGCAGACCTTACGTTTTACATTCAACAATGTAAACCCATCTTGTCTCATCATTTTAACCCCTTCAACGTACCATCACTTATTCCTTTTCCTTACAATGTTCTTGTGTCCATTCCTCCTAACACTCTCCTTGGGTAAATGCTGCCCCCTTTGACCTTCAATGGCTCATTATTCTAACACAAGGTTGAGTTGAACTCGACATGAAAGTGAGTCTCTATCCAACCAGTAACTCTAGTCTCTTTCATGATTTTGCGTTCTGGCCCACATTTTATCCCACTCTAGCCAGGACCGTCTAATGTGATTCTTGTTAGAGCACTTGGTAATAGTACCTGGGTACCATACAGTTCTGGTCTCAGTGTTGGGAAGCCTGATGTTTTTGTGGTCCATTAGTCCACTGAATGAGTTGTTTCAATGGGTCTTTCAATTTTTCATCACTTTTCTTTCCTGCAGATGGGGAGCTATCAATAGTTACACCCGACAGAGCTGCTCACTAGATTTTTAAGAGCCCTGTTGTTCTTAGCATGCAGAACATTGTCTTGGTGAACTGTGTTATACCAATTGACCTTGGTGTCCCCTAAGACTAAGTTCCTATGCCCCCAGGCTCAGTGACTACTTACCCCAGGGTATTTGGTTATAGCTAAGAAGTTTTTATAACTTTGCCCACTCTATGCTCCACCATTCTTGGATATATTTTTAGCAAAGGTATATACATACATACACATATTCCCTGTCAAACCTTACTCCTTCCTGATCAGCACTAATCTATACATAGATGGTCACTATTTTTTTTCAGATCACTATTACAGGATTGTGTATATTTACAGTATTTGCCTGTCTTTAATCTGTACAAACATCCTAGTATCTTCCCCTGCCTCCATACTTTTTTACTAACTTCTCTCTTACTGTACGTTGCCTTCTCTTTCATCCGAGTTAATACTTGCCTACCTTCTAGCCATAGCTTCCTCTCCCACTTCTGGCAACCCTCAAAGAATGGTTCTTTTAGTGTGATAATGTTTTTGTGGATTTTTATAAAAGTAGTCTTATACAATATCTATCATTTTGCGCTTGACTAATTTCACTCAGCATAATGTCCTCCAGGTTCATCCATGTTCTGAGGTGTTTGGTGGATTCTTCATTATTCTTTAACACTGCAGTATTTCGGTGTGTGTGTATGTATCAGTATGTATACGTGCCGATGGGCACTTAGGTTGCTTCCATCTTTTTTTTTTTTGCTATTGTAAATAGTCCTGTGATTAACATAGGTGTATATATACCAACTATTCATGTCCTGGCTTTTATTTCTCTAGGAGATATACCAAGTAGAGGTTTTGCTGCGTTATAATCTATTTTTATTTGCAACTTTTTGAGGGCGCATCACACTGATTTCATTCTTGAGATTTGGGTTGGAGGCTCTAGATTTTTCCTGTGTATTGGTTTACTCTCTTCTTACACAGTTTCTGTAGTATATCTCTCTAAGCCCTCGATTCACAAACTTACTTGATTATTGGAATCACCCATGGATCTGATGCAACTTAAAATTTCTGGGTTCTTTCCCCTAGAAATTCTGGTTCATTAGGTTGGGAAAGGAGTGCCACTAGATCACTAGGTGATTCCGATTACCTGCCAAATTTGGGAATTAGAGTCTAGGCACTCATTAAAGCAGAGGTTCTCTGTGTCTTACCTGCATGGTTTCTACTAAGAAATCGAACTTAGTCTGCTGGTCCTCTAGTAGGTGACAGTTTGCTTTCCACAAGCTGCTGCCGGCTTTCTTTTCTTATTTTTGATTTAGATGAGTTTGATCATGATACGATGTGGTGATTTTATTTTGGGATTTATGCTGTCCAGTGAAACTTTTCGTGTTGTTGTCAATTCGATGTCATATAGATAGACATTCAAAGACAAGCACAGTGATCAAGGTAGACATTCCTTACTAGCGAAACTAAAATACGCCTTGGTTTTAAGACAGTTTCAGCGGACATTTTGGCTTAAGTTTTAAAGGTCTAAGGATAATAGTTTTCGGGCCTCATCTACCCTGCATGGGTTAAAAAAAAAATCAAGTCTATGAGAATTTGCCATTCTGCTCTGCATTCCCTCCTTTAGTGAGAACTTTAGGCTTTTTTATATGTCATAAATATTGTGTATTAGATGTTTAAAATGGTACATACACACAATGTTGACTTTGGAAGGTACAATGTAATCTATGAATTTGAAGTTGCAGGAAAAATTACATACATGTTTTTGTGCCTACATCTCTCCCTGTTGCCAAGGTGAATGGCTCCTTAGTCAAATAAAAATAGCCCAAGAGAGAACTGAATGCCTTTGGTTCCTCTGTTGCCTATTTACAAAAACAAAGGAGTTTTGGTGCCGCACACTGTGCTGTTGAGTGATGTAGTGTGGATTTTGATCCATAGTGAACCCATGTGACAATAGAATTGCCTTACAGTATATACCTGAGCATAAGCCGACCTGAAGATCAGCCGCGGCACCTAATTTTACCACAAAAACTGCATAAAAATGTGCTGAAAAATTCGGCTTACACACAAGTATATATGGTATATTATTTTTTAGGCTGCAACCTTTATAGGAGTAGATTGCCAGGAGTCTCTCTTATAGAACCATTGGTAAGTTGGAAGTGATGACTTGAGCACTTAACCATGGTACTCCTGGGGCTCATTTTGTAATATGTTACATATCTAAAAACTAACCTCTCCCTGCAAATCACAGCTTATAAAGCAAGCGTTTGTCCAGGAACTTATTAAGGTTCTTATGCACTAATTTGTTGTTCCCATGCTTAAGTATTTTCAGTTATATGAACAGTGTAAGCTAACATTTGCCTTTCCAGAGATGTTTCAGTATGCCCCATAAATTAATGAGACATACTGAAAATCAGATGAAGTAGTTCTGGAAGAAAAGCGAGCACAGATTAAAAGGCGTTGGCTTGACTGTAAACTACTGCGTTTACTATCGACATCTACCTAGTTTTGCCCATACTAACTCACACTGACACAGTTCATAAAATGCGAATGCAGAACATTTATTCAATTTTCACATGATTTTATTTTCTCCCTTCAATCATAATAATATGATAACCAAATTTTGTCTTAACAGGAGGGTCTGTATACACAGGTTTATCTAATCCACTTACAGGCAAGGCAAACGCTGCTTCTTGAAATGGTCCTACCATGGACCCTCTGGTCATCCAACCCAAGTCACCCTGCAAAATCCAAAAGATATGTGATATTACATGAGAATTTCCCAACACGAACAATACCCAACAGGCTTATTCACCTGGGCTATAAAGGAATAAGTTTAACAAGGGCAAAAAGGCAGAAGCCTAATCCCAGACTGAACATGTAAGCATCTATAATACTGCTGAACTTTTAAGTTAGCTATATAAGTTTGTTCGTGTCTAGGTTTAGGCAAATGTGGCCCTTACTTACCCATTCAAAAATGGAACATTTCTGCTTTTAAGGTTTAAATGCATGGCATGTGTTTCCTATCTAGGGGATGAATATTTTAGATGATAAGAGCACCATACCCCTTGCCTGGCTTTATCTTCACTATATTGTGCAGCTACTTCATTGAATCTCATTCCAGACTTCAATTTTTCCATGGCTTCCAAAATTCTGCTATGTTTTTCACACAGAATGTGCCTGACCTACAAAGAAAAAATACATAAACAAAATAGTCTGAATTACTCTCCTAGTGAAAGACACATTAGCTTACAACAGAGAATCCTAGAAGTTTGCCTAGTTAGGTGATGATCACAGCCCGATGTATTTCCACTACCCAGGCACTATTTCATGCTCTGAGGTAGTTGGAAAATAGGCATCTGATTGTGAGAAGCTCCAATGTTTTACCAGGTATCTAAATGGTAAAATAAAGAGGAAACAGATTGCAATGGGTGAATTTGAGTGGTGGAGTCAAATACTACCTCCTCTGAAAGTTATCTCGACCTCTAAATAACTCCCCATTTGTGTACCATAAAAACAATAGTGTCCACATGTTCTCACAAGGTTTTGAATCTTGAGAAAATGCAATTTGAATCAATAAATATCAGAAACGGTTTTACCTAACAGGGATGATAAATGACTGTCAAAATGATCTGTTTCATAGAATTTCCAATTTCTCATCAAAATACAATGTTACTTTACATTGTTGGTAGCGAATGTGTCTACCTTATGAATTCTGACACATTCAAACCAAGTTGTCTTCAAAGTTCAGGTACTGAAATTTGGTGAGGGAGGAACCATGTCCCAGGCCCACAGCAATAACTTGCTACCTGGAGGAGCTATACCAGAGACAAGAGCACATCAAAGGAAAGAATGCATCAGCACATGTCTTGAAGAGGCTAACATCTCTAGAACTTGCTCAGCATTGACCAGTGGAGATGGTGTAAACAATCCAGACACTAGCCAATTAGTCTGTTGGGGAACAAAGATAGATCATCACACCTCAGCTCAATCTGGGTAAAAGAGCTTCCGGTCTTTCTCATTCCAAACTGTCCCACACTCAAGAAGCAATGTTCTAATTGAATTCATGATCACATCACAGAAAGGGGATACTACTCATCATTTTATAATTGAATAAATAGCTAGTTAGGTTTGGACGGTTTGGCAGGTTAGACAATGAGCTTCTAGTATCTGCAGGGGTGCATGCACTGCAGACCAACTACAATGGCGGATCCAGGTTTCACAGTGGATAAAGAGCCAGGTTACAGAAAGAATTTGAGATTGATTAGCATGGCCCAGTTATTGAAGCTGTGCGAACTGATGAGATTATCCTGGAAGGCTATGCAGAATAAGAAAGGGAGAAAAGGTTTAAAAGTCACTTTGGAGAATACCAATGTGTAAGTAAGCTGGAAAGACAAAAGCTCAAAAAGTATAATAAAAAGGAAGAACTAAACAGTAGGAGAAAAAGAGGAGCTAACAAAAACCAAAGTGGAAATGGTCAATTGTATTGCTTACCCTCTTTCTTTCTCTATAAGCTTCACTGGTTTTACTTCTGTAAGACAACGGTTTAGTGATTCTCTAGCCCCAAAGCTGTGACACTGCAGTAGAGCTTACCAGTGTGGGGTTCAAATGGTAACAAAGGAGATCATTGGACTGATCCTGAATTGTAATTGGACAATGCATGCAGTGGAGACTCAAGAGAAAAAGTACTTGGGGCTTCTCGATCAGATCACCAACTCCTTAAAGCTAATTTATAGGAAATATATGAGTGGGGACCAATTGTAAAGCTATTAAGAGAATGTCTATAACAGATGGAGATTGAGCTACCATACAACCCAGCAAGCAACAAACCACGGCCAGACATCTGTGCTCTCTGTGACAGCGGGGAAAAGCTGCCCATGGAGCATGTGTGAATGAGAGCTGTGCCCGCTCACTTCCAACCACTTCACACAGAGACTGCATACGGTCTGAGGCAGACCAAGGAAGCCCCTCTTCTACTTCCTAAACCGATGGAGCACTCATTCTCAAGAAGCTCAACATCTTCACAACTGGGCCAACAGAAACGATAATGGTAGATGGAGAAAAGAGTGAAGTTGTCCAGGATTTTGTCTTACTTGGATCCACAATCCATGCTCATGGAAACAACAGTCAAGAGATCAAAAGATGCACTGGATTGGGTAATTCGGCTGCACAAGACCTTTTTAGAATATTGAAAAACAAGAATGTTACTTTGAGGACTAAAGTGAGCCTGACTCAAGTCATGGTCATTTCAACGGCCCCATATGCATGTGAAAGTTAGACACTGAGTAAGGAAGACTGTAGATGAATTGAATTGTGGTACTGGCAAAGAATACTGAAAGTATCATGGGTTCCCAAAAGAAACAACAAATCGGTCTTGGAAGAAGTATAGGCAGAACACTCCTTCTACTTTGGGCAGGAGAGACCAGTGCCTGGAGAAGAACATCTTGTTTGGTAAAGTAGTGTGGCAGCAAAATGGAGGAAGACCTCAATGAGATGGATTGACATAGTAGCTGCATCGATAGGCTCAAACATAAGAACAATTATAAGGACCGTGCAGGACCAGGCTGTGCCTCTTTCTGTTGTACAGAAAGTCAATGTGAGTCAGAACCAACTCGACAGCACCTAATAACAAGAACATATTGGTTGAGATTTCTCAATTTTGTGTTATCTTGGTTTTATATCAGTGTTAAGGCTAGCTTCTTAAAATTAATTAAGTGTATCTGCTCTTTTTAAAAAAACAAAAACCAAAAAACAACCTTTAATTTTATAAACAAACTTTCAATTTTAGAACAGCTTTAGACTTATAGAAAAGTTGTGATGGAATATCCCATATCTATTTACTTCTATGAACATCTTACATTAATATGGTGTATTTATCCTAAGCAACAATCTAGTATGCTCCATCCTGTTACCTAGTTTAGTGTTCCTTGTATCATTTATGATTATCTGACATTGTGTTGCTTGTTTTTTGTTTATTGTGTTCTTATTTAGCATATATGGTGCGCAAGGGCATGTCTATTTTTTTCTCCTCCACTTGTGTCACACAGACTAGGACTGTTTGCAGGATGGTTAAATAAGAATATGTTAGAGGCGGCTGGATTCCTCTGGGCTTTTATGGCAGGGACACCACTAGGTGGCCAAGGAAAGAATCAAGGGCGTAGGCTTTTGTGCTCTTAATATCTGCAAAGTTGTTTTCTGAATTTGGAAATGTCATCTTGTCATGAATACTCAACGGTGACTTACGAACGTAGGTAAGAGAACATTGCTGTTGTTAGCTTCCACGGAATCGGTCTGACTCAAGTGACCCTATGTACAACCAAAGGAAACATTACCTGGTACTGGATCATCCTCACAGTTGTTCTGTTTCAGCTACTGTGTCAATCCATCTGATTAAGAGTTGTCACCTTTTTCACTTCCCTTCTATTTGACCAAGCATGATGTCTGTCCTTTTTGAGGGTCTGATCTCCCCTGATAAATAACATGTTCCCAAAGTAAATGAGATGACGTCTCACCAGCCTCCCTTCTAAGGAGCATTCTGGCTCTACTTCTTCTGGTCGTCCATGGTACTGTCAATATTCTTTGCCAGCATCATAATTCAATGCACAATGCAATTTGAATCCATATCTCCCCAAAGAGGAACTGATACCAAGGGATAGAGTAGGAAGAAAATGTTTTGGAAATGATGATGTTAACATATGTACAAATGTTCTTGATACAATTGATGTATGGATTATTATAAGAGCTGTAAGAACCTTCAATAAAATTAATTATTAAAATTAAAAAAATTTGAATCCACAATTCAAATACATCAATTCTTTTTCAGTCTTCCGTATTCAATGTCCAACATTCACATACATATGAGGTCATTGAAAATACCATGGCTTGGGTCAGGTGCATCTTAGTCCTTAAAGAAACATCTGTGCCCTTTATTACTTTAAAGAGGTCTTCTTCAGATTTTCCCAATGTATATGTTATTTGATTTCTTCACTGCTGTTTCCATGTTCATTGATTGTGGAACCAAGCATGATGAAATCTTTAACAACTTTAATCTATTCTCCATTTATCACGATGTTGTCTATTGGTCCAGTTGGGAGGATTTTAGTTTTCTTTACATTGATTTGTAATCGATACTGAAGACTACCGTCAGCAAGCAAAGTAACAGGATATACATATCTTAAATTTCAACAATAGGCAAGATAATCATCAGTCTGCCATTAACTTACAGAAAAGGAACCTGCAATCTGAAAAAGAACTCCATGCTGGACCACTGCAAAGCCAAGGCTACATGGAACATCTTCTTCATCCCAGTTCTATGTGAATTGAATGGCTCCTGGGAAAACCAGACACTCATTCCACTGATTATATGGGCAAGATCAGATAGGACATGCCTATTTAATTCCTCTGGTCCGTCCTCTCCTTGGAGATGCATATGGGGTCTTGTACCTCTCAAATTGGATTCACTGTCTGTGGTAGTTACATAATCTGTTGTCAACTTGAGACTTAAGAGTGAAGGGGTGGAGTTTTGCCTGTCAATAAGGTTGCAGCTTGATGACCTCCTTTGAAGGCGCTAAGGTGATAAACAGCTCGCTGGAGGCGGGACACACTCACTCCCTGCAAGACTTTCCTGCTGATATGACACATGGAGCTATGCTAGAGTCCTGGAGGAGCCACATGGAGACCCCTGCCAGCATTGAGATGTTTCCACTGCCATTGGATCCACAAGACTTTCCACCCACTAGCCTGCGATCTTCCTGCATCATTGCATGTGTTACCTGAGTCTGAAGAGGAATTTATAGACTGGTATCAGACATATGGGCTAATATCGTACTCATGGACTTGATCTGGACTGTGATATTTTAATATACAATTACTCTTTGATATAAAGCTCTTTCTTATACACGAATGTCTATGAATTTGTTTCTCTAGTCAATCCAGACTGACACACTGTCCCTGGCTCAAAAGTTTTAAGTATCAGTACATCTTAACTTCGACTTGAGATAGACTTTTAAAAATGTCTTTAACTTTAGGATAGAATCTAATTTGCATGTGATCAGACTCTGTGCTAGGACAAGCAAGTGCGTTACATCCTCTCCCTTTGGTGCTTTTGGAAGGTAGCAAACTGAAGTTTGAGTCTGGAGGCAGAGGAATGACATTTGGTCCACACAGAGCAGTTGAAATCCTTACAGTGATTGCAAAGATGTGCAAGACAGTTGCCCCGGTCTCCAGCTGCCCAGACTGGACCATCCTCCCTTGCACAACTGGAACTGTATTTTAAAATTTTCTTACTACTAGATATTATGTTCAATCAGAAATAAAGCCATGTGGAGCTTTCACTCTTGAGTACTCCTGTATCAACAGGTCTGTCTTTTCTTCTAGGTGTATCAATTTATATATTTACATTTAACATGAAACAAAAGGAAATAACAACTTACCTTTATCGCATTGCCACCACCTTTGGGACCCTGAGCCTTCTTGTCAGCACTGTCACTCCCAGAGGCTGCTCCCCCTTTGGAGAACAGAGGACAGTTACTCAGTGAAGCTGTACCTGTTTTCAGAAAGGCCTAACACAAAATAGAAGTTGATACTTAATCACACCTTAAAAATTTTTAATATGTTTTATATGATGTGGGAATTTTATATTTCAGATCAATTTACATTTAACAGTTTAAACTACTTATCAACCCTCCCTCACCCCAACAGCTTCTCCTACCCCACCTCCTTCGATTTGTCTTCTCCCTTTTGTGAATTACTATCTTTCCCTCACCCACGTTAATACCTGTCAGGTCTCAGGCTGAATATCTTTCCTCCATTGCCCTCCTCACTGCTTGGTAACTTCCAAAGTCTGTTCCTTTTGCTATTACAGTCTTTGTCTTGTATTTTTCCTCCTGATAACAGTGGTCTCAAAAAGTGTCTGTTCTTTTGTGATTGACTAATTTCATAGAGCATAATGTTCTCCTGGTCAGTCCTTGCCATGAGGTGTTTCATCATTGTTGTTTAGGGATGTATAATATTCTACTGGGTATATGCACCAACATTTCATTATCCATTCTTCTATGGATAGGCATTTAGATTGTCTCCATCTTCTTGCTATTCTGAACAGTGCTGAAATGAACATGGGTGTGCTTTGACTCTTACTTCTTTAGGACAAATACCCAGCCGAAGTACTGCTGGATCACATGGAATTTTGATTCCAAGTTATTTGAAGTAGTGCCTTATTGCTTGCCACAATTGTTGTACATATCTACATTCTCACCAACATTGTATGAGGGTTTATTCTCTCTGTACCTCTCCAGCATTTTTGGTTTTATTTCGGCTGTCATTGATGGTGTGTCTCATCATTGCTTTGATTTGAAGCTACTGGAGGGTTTGTGATCATGAGCATTTTTCATGTTTGTTATCCATTTGAATGTCATCTTTGGTGAACTGTCCCTGTTCTTTGCTCACATTTTCCTAACAGCTTTATCGGGATACACTTCAAGTACCATACAAGTAAATGGTTTCATATATGTTAAAAAGAGTGGTACAATAATTGTTGCAATCAATTTTAGCAAACTGCCTTCATTTTGTCACATTATTAGCTCCCCCTTACCCCCAACTTTCCCCATAACTGTAAGGAACTATTAATCTAGTTACTGCCTCTCTCAATTACTTATCCTGGATTTAATATAAAGAAAATCACACACAAAAAATTCCAACAATGACAACAAAACAGAAAAACTTCAATCTAAAAGCAGAAGAAAATGGAAACTAGAAAAAATTAAAAATCGGTCAAAAGATAAAACAAATGATGTTAAATTTTCATCTAACTATATCTGAGGTAATACACGGAGGGCAAGATTGTTGACATCCCTAATGAATGGTTTCAGGGAGACTTAATGTGCATGAGGACTGTAATGGATTTTAGGCTTTTACTGTTATCCACAGCCTGCTTCAAACTGGGTACTCAGAATTTAAGCTCTAATATAATTCCCTCCTCCAGTCTAGGATTTTATTATTTACAATCCTTGGATCACATGAGTTGGTGTACTATCTCCATGTGGGCTTGGCTGAACCTCACTTAGATAGCTACTTGTTTTAAGAAAGACCTTTACGATTTCAGATGCTATTCTTCCTGATAGCCGGACACCATTTGATTTCTTCACTACACTGCTATGGCACCCATCTACACTTTGCTGTAGTACCCATATCTTCAGTGATCTCTTTATGAGGGAAAATATTGAGCACAGCCATGTCATAAGAACTAATTGTTCTTCCATTAGGGCTTATGATTAAGTTCGAGCTCAAAATCATTTATATAAGTAAACCTTTGCCCCTTTTTAAATAGGGTTGTCTTTTTCTTATTGAGGTGCTGTTTTCTATAGATATTAAAGATTGTCCCTTGTCATATGAGTTTTTGTCAGAAGATTTTTTCCCACTCCATGCGTTCTTTTTACTTTCTTGATGCACACAGTATCTTATTTTTAGTAGGTCCCAGTCATCTATTTTGTCTATCTTGTTTCCTGTTATATTTGTCTATACCCTGCAACAGGGCCCTAAATTTGTCCATATTTTTTCACTGATTATCTCTAAAGCAATGAGCTTTATATTTAGGTCTGTGGAAATTTGTCTTACATACTTCAGCAGACCCTTTTTTCCATATTTTATCATGAAATTGGGCAATTAAGCATGATCTCCTAAGCTCAGTTCTCTAATTTTTACAACCATACTCATCCAAGCAGCACATACAAATTAGATAGAAAAATCTACTATACCCATATATGCATGTGGGTGTAACACCATATGATTTGTTAAAGCTATTTAGCATAATTATATCACAACAAACTCACTACCATTATGTGATTCTGACTCAATTATCTCATAGGACAGAAGAGTAGTGCTCCTAGTGGTTTTAAACTGGTCTTATGCTTAGCAACCCAGTGCACAACCCACTGAGTCACCAAGGCCGGTTATTCTGGGGCACTGTGGTAGCTTGTGTGTTGCTGTGTAGCGTATGATCAAGAACTGATGATAATGAAGGAAGAAGTTGAAATTGTACTAAAGGCATTAGAGAAATAGAAGGCTCCAGGAACTGACAGAATACAAATTGAAATGTTTCAACACACTGAGACAGCACTGGAAGGATTTACTAGCTATGCCAAAGAGATCCACATTTGTTTCCATTTTAAAGAAAGGCAATTCAACAGAATTAGAACAATAGCATATGAAGAGCACGGCATCAGGATTGGGGGAAGACTTACTAACAACCGTGCTTACTTTCAGCAAGCAAAGTTATGTCATCTGCATATTGCAGGCTGTTAAATTGCTGACTTTGTGGTTACAGCACAACTCTAAGCCACGATGCCACCAGGCCCTCTTAGCATTTAGGGTAGCTGTCCTTTATTTTTGGGAATCTCACAATGTCTTCCTGTGCCTTGGTCACATTTGGAGGACTGCCCTTCATAAGAATTAACATGTGCTCACTATCTAGCAAAAACAAGGAAGACCCTCAATAAAATGGATTGACACAGTGGCTACAACAATGGGCTCAAACATACTAACTGTGAGAATGGTAAAGGACTGGGCAGTGGTTTTGTTATGTAAGGTCGCCATGAGTTGGGAGCAACTCCATGGTATCTAACAACACTCTCTAGTTATTGATTTCCCTCTTCCTCGCTCCCATCCCTAGTAACCATCAACCATTCCCTTCTGTGTATAAACCTATTCTTGATTTTTTATAACAGTGATCTCATATATTTGTCCTTTAAAAATTTTGTCCTTTTGTGATCAACTTGCTTCGCTCAGCATAATGCCCTCCAGATTAACCCATATTGTAGATTCCTCATTATCATTGCATAGCACAGTATTGCATATTGTTTCTATCTTTTTGCTATTGTGAATAATGATGCAATTAAACATGGGCTTATCTGTCTATTTGTGGCACCGCTCTTATTTCTCTAGGATGCATCCCTAGGGGTCAGAGTGGTACATCAAAAGGCATCTCTATTTCTTGTTAAGGAAGTGCCACCCAATTTTCCATAGTGGCTGTGCCATTTTACAGTTCCACCAGCAGTGTAGAAGAGTTCCAATCTCTCCACAAGCCGGCCAGCATTTGTTTTTTGACCAATGGTACTGTATCTCACTGTCATTTTGGTTTTTTCCCCTAGAGTCCTGGTGGTGCTATGGGTAAGCACTGGATTGCTAACTGCAAGATCTATGGCTCAAAGTCACCAGCTTTGCTTGGTAAAAAGTATGTCCTCAGAAACCCCATAAAGGGGCGCTATGAGTGGGAATCGACTCCATGACAGTGGGTGGGAATGGCTAATGATCTCAAGCATCCTTTCATGTGTTTGCTCACAAACTGAATGAGTCTTTGGTAAAGTGTGTTTATGTTCTTTGCCTATTATTTATTTATATCTTAAATAATTTTATTGGCATATACTTTACATATCATTAATAATTCAATCATGTTAAGATTTGTGCAATTATCACCACAATCAATTTCAGAACATTTTCCTCCCATACTCATTGTTAGCTCACTTCCCCCATTCTCCTCTGCCAAGCCTCTATCCAGTTACTGTGTCTATAGATCTACCTATTCTGCATTTCATATACAGAAAATCATACAAAACTATACAAAATCATACACAGCAACAAACCAAAAACTCCCCCAAACAATGATTAGACAAAGTATATAAAACGTCAAAGAAAAATCAGAAAATATTAAAAACTGAAACAACTTTAAAATGGGTGAAACGGGAGATCAAATGATGGAGTATTATATTTTATCCTAACTATATATCTGCTATAAAAGACTATAAGTCTCTCTATGATAGCAAGACTATCTGCATCCCCAGACTACGGTCAAAGGGGATTTACCGGAGGCTTAATACAAGTGGAGACACTGCAAATGGATTTTGGGCTTCCATAGTCATACATAGCTTTCTGCAAACCAGGTGTTCACAATTTAAGCTCTAATACTATTCCCTTCTTTGATTTTGGGTTTTATTATTTATAATCCTTAGATCACAGACTGGTGTACTTCTTCCATGTGGACTCAGTTGATGCCTCACTTAGATTGCTGCTTGTTTTAAAACAAGCCTTGAAGACCCCAGATGTCACCATCTAGTTTCTTCACCACACTTTGTTATAGAACCTCTATCTCAGTGATCTTGTCATGAGGGTGAGCATCAAGCGGGGCCATGTCACAAGAACTCATTGTTCTTATATTGGGGCTAGAATGAGTGTGAGCCTAAAATCCATTCATATATCTATGGTTTATATACGTCTCTGGTTTACTTTAGAGACATCATTAACATTGTATGATAGAGATTATAAATCACCCCCCTAGGACATAAAATACTTCTATTGCTAGTGTTATTAATTTAACCAATGATACAGAATTTAAAGCACTATTGTAAAAAATAAAAATATAAAACACTGTTGAGAAAAAAATATATATACATATTCTTTGGCTAATTTTAATTAGATTATCATTTTGTTGTTGAGGTGTTAACAGACATTTCTATAAATTTTTCTTCATTTCTATAAATTTTAGAGATGAAACTCTTGGCAGATATTTTGTTGCCAATTCTCCGTCTATAGGTTCTGGTTTTCCTTGTTTGCTAGTCTTTTGATAACCATAAATATTTAATTTTTGGAGGTCCCAGTTATCTCATTTGTCTTCTGCTATTTGAGCATTTTTAGCTATGTTTGATTTTCTACTTATACCATAGATTAGGGCCCCTAGCTTTGTTCCTATTTTTTTCTTCTATGAATTTTAAGTTTTTGATATATTTTGGGTTAGCATTTGAATATGGTGTGCAATATGGGCCTTGTTCCATTTTTCTATAAATAGATACCCAGTTTTGCCAAGAATAGTTACTATTGCACTCCCTGTATGTCTGTCTCTTTTCCTACCACCCACAGGATCACACCCTCTGCTCCTCTTGATCTTTTCGTTCTCCATGGGGCACCTCAAACTCTAGCATCAAACCCACCGCTATTGATTCTGATGCATAGCAACCATGTAGGACAGGGGAGAAATGTCCCTGTGGGTTTCCAAGGCCAGACATCCTTATGGGAGCAGAAAGCCTCATCTTTCTCTGTGAAGCTGTTGGTGGGCTTAGACTACTGAGCGTGGGGGTGGGGTTAGCAGTACAATGCAGAACCCCCACGGCCACCAGTGCTCCATGCATGGTGTGCCTATGTGGTTTTAAAAATGCGCATATTTTATTATTGTTGTTGAAAACAGAACACACACCAATTGAACAGTTTTACATCTGTTCTCTACCCCCATTGTTTCCTATCTGAATCTTTGGAGCTACTCTAATCAGTCTGATCTGATCAGATCTTAAGGAAGGACAATGCTCCAGGCAGACATTCTTGATTTGTTAAGCGGAACTGTAACTTGGTTTTAAGACTTCAGGGGTTCAATGAGCCTCAATGGCTCCAGAAAATCTCGACTCAATTAACATTTGAAATCCTGCTTTGAATATCCTCCCCTTTGATCAGGGTTCCTCTTAAGAATCTTTGATGAAAATGTTTAGTAGTGCAACCAACATTCAGTTCTTCAGTCCTACAGCAAATGGAGTAATTGCTCCACGGAGGCAAAGGTACATATTCTATTTTCCCCTCCCATTCCAGACTCTCTTCTTCTGTTGCTCTCTGGGTCAGTAGATTGTAAGCTTTTAGAGCCCAGTCACTAAACAAGGCAGGAAGTAGAACAAAAACACCGAATTAAGGATCAATCTACATGTCAAAGTCTCCTAAAATTTACATGTGAAGCCTACATAGCCCCCAGAAATTTCAGATTGAAATATCCAATCAACTCCTGATTACATCTTCAATTAGGTGTCCCACACACTTCATAGTCAATATATATTTTAAAATTTTATTTATTTGGGGTCTCTTACAACTCTTATCACAATCCATACATATAACTATTGGGTCAAACACATCTGTATATATGGTGTCATCATCTTTTTTTAAACAGTTTCTTTCTACTTGAGCCCTTGGTATCATCTCAATTATCCCCACTCTCCCCCACGAACCCTCGATAATTTATCTTTTTTTTTCATGTCTTATACTGACCATTGTCTCCCTTTACCCACTTTTCTGTTGTCCTTCCCCCTGGGATGGGGGCCATATGTCGATTATTGATTGGTTGGTTCCCCCCTACTCCCCCACAGCCCTTCCCTTACCTTCCTAGTGACCAGAACATGTATACTGGTATAGATGAGCTTGCAACACAAGGAATCCAGGACAGATAACCCCCCCAGGGCCAATAAGGGAAGTAGCAATAATAAACAGTATATCTTAAGAGTGAGCTCACCAGCCTCACCATGCCTACTCATATATTCTTGATTTTAGTTTGCAGCATCAGCATGTTAGTAACTGTGTCCTAAAAATGGAGAATTGATCCTTTCCCTGTTCCCAATCCAAAAACTAAACTCCTATTTCACACTGTAAATATTTATAGACTCCGTTCTCTACTCTCCAGGACCACAGCTTGAACCCGAGTTCAAGCAACCATCGTTTTTCCTCAAGACTACTGTAAAAATCTTACCTGTCTCCCTGGCCCTTCTTAGCACATAATCAACCATCCTAGCAACATATGTAGCACGCTCCACAATTTGGTCTCTGTCTTCATTTTTACTACTCACTATTCACTCTTGAGTTTTCGGTCTAGCAACACTAGTTACTGCACATATCACATTGCTCCTCCGCTTAGTGCTTTTGCTGCCAGATTTTGTGTGGCTCATTTTGGTCCAACTTATTTCTAAGACGTGTTTCCTTCCCTCTCTGCATGCTAGATGAAAACACTTCTTCATTTTCCATAATATCCCATACACATTTCCAACATTGCATTTAGCATGGTGCTTTACTCTATCTTCCCCATTGCTTCCAGAGCTCTTTAATAGCAATGATCTGTATCTTATTTTCATATCCTGTGCTTAGCATTGTGCCTGGTATACATTTCTATTCAATACATCAATTAAGTCCCCAATAGTGGTGATGGCATTTTGTAAGCACTGAAGGGAATTTTAAGGAACATAACAAATGCATTTTATTGCTGACTTTGGAAAAGATTACATTTTAAAGCTCTAGTAACCCGTGAAGGGGCCCTGATGATGTAGTGGGTTATGAGTTGGACTGCTAAAACCCGAGGTAAGCAGTTTGAAACCACCAGCTGCTCCACAGGAGAACGATGAGGCTTTCTACTTCCGTGTAGGTTTCCAATCTTGGAAACTCAGGGGCAGTTCTACTCTGTCTATCGCAGGGGTGGGGCGCGTCCAGCCCCCAGGAGTATATCCGGCCGTGTCATTGTCAGTATTGGTCAGTTTCACACACCTCACCATAGAGCAGCAATGGCAACCATCGCAGGGGTTAATTCAATATCTGACTGCGAGTGACGTTATAAACGTCCAAATGACCCTTGGCACGAAAAAAATTCCTTGGTGGCATTGTGGGTTAGGTGTTGGGCACATTTTCCCTAAGAAACCAAGACAAAAGTCATTAGGAGCTCTGTGGACCACAGGCGTGCCTGCTTTCTCCTGGACTCTGGGGTCCCGTCTGCTCTCTCCCTTCGCTCCTCACACGCTGCCATTCTCCCGCGTTCCTCTAATCGCTCTACCTTTTCCACCTTTTCCAGTACCACTTCTTCCCTTGGGCGGCATCTTGGAAACTTGCAGGCGAGCTCGCAAGTGCTTCCGTAGCTTACAAAGTTCCTTCAGGCCCCACAGGCATGTCCTAACCAATGCCTGAAAGCTGCATCGCCACTAGCCGTCCGGGCCGTGGCTCTGGAAGCAGGCACGTCCCGGGGCAGACCGCGTCCTGTGCCCCTCGGACCAATGCGGGCTGCAGATCTGTGACCAATAGAACGCGTAGGAGGCGGCGGCCAAAAGGAAAGCTGGGGCCGGAAGTCCCGCCTCTTCAATTTTTACCCCGCTTGGGCCACTTCCGTGTTTGTACGGAGACGTCCCGCCTCCTGCCTCCTCTACGCCCGCGCGGTAGGCTAGCCGAGCGTTCGCAGTCCTTCCGGCCGCGGGCAAGGAGCCCGTGGGCTCGCCGGGCTGAGGACGGCCGGGAGCTCTGAGGGGGCAGGCCTCACCTCCCGTTCTGAGGGTCTTCGCGGTTGGTTCCCCGCCGTGTAATGGGCCACCCGTTGGGCTGCTGTCCATAAGGTCAGCAGTTCGAAACTCCCAGCTGCTCCTTGTGCAAACGATGAGGCTTTTAACTCCAGGACAGATGTACCGTTTCGGGAGCCCACAGGAGCAGTTCTGCTCCGACCTCTAGGATTGCTGTGAATCCGAATCCACCTCGTGGCGGTGGTTTTGGTTTGGGTTCGCAGCTGCAGCTGATTGAGTTGGATCCAAATACCTAACTCACTGCCATCAGTTGATACCATTAAACCCACAGGGGACCTTATAGGACAGAGTAGAATTGTCCTTTTTGTGAGTTTCCGAGGTACATAGTTTTTTGGTTTCTTTTTCTTTCAAAACGCCTGTCACCCTCTTGAACTCTAATAGAGAAAAATTGGAAGCCGTCTAAACTGTCTTTCAGTAGGGTACTGCTTGGATGAAAAATATATCCAATAGAACTCAGAATCATAAGAGAGTCTGTGATAGTCAGTCGTGTAGAGGGCTGCTAGGCTCTGTTGCCAGCGCCGGGTTGTCCACAGGGGTACTAGCAAATCCCACCCGGGGGGATTTCAGCAGCAGCACCACCACCCACTCCCCAGCAGAAAGCGTTAAGCAAAAAGTTTTATTTCCACAAGGAATGAAACGGGTCTGGCGAGAAGGCCCCGAGCTAGGGAAAGGCTTCTAGTTTTTGAAGGCCAAAAAGAGTGGGAGTTGCCGCTCCACAGATGGGCAAGCCGCTTTCTAATTAATTGCTAAGTTCATCCTTGGGCCTTATGCCATCTCTAATTTTTCTTGAGCTACGGTTCTGTGTCAGGAGGTTTCAAGTTTTATCTCAGACTATGACTGGTTTGGAGGTGTCCACCCAGCCTGGTGGTTGAGACGTTTACCAGACCAGGCTTGTTATCTTAGGGCTCATTGTTCATTCTCTGAGCAGGCAGACTGTCCACTCCCTTAGCAAACAGAATGTTCATTATTAACAAGCAAAAGGATTATTTCCTTAGCAAGCAAAAGCCCCTATCCTGTCCCTGTCATGTCCAGACTTTATCATCCGATAGAGACCAGTGGAATCCTCAAGACTAAGACCCCTCAGCTCTGACATGGAGCTGACCTCTGGGTTAGAATCACAAGCCATTTAAGATCAAAAGAGCAGCATTTCCCCAAGGAAAACTTCAGAGAACCAGGAAAGAAGGAGGGATGGTAACTGCAAACACTGAGGAATTGGGCTAAGTGCTGATGCATTGAGAGATTGGAATGGATAAATTGAAACAAAATGTGTATATCTACTTCAACGATGTAAATCATAAACATTTTCAGATAAATGTTTCAGTCATGTAAAAGAGCACTGTACAACAATCGATGTATAACATTGCCCCCACCCCCACCCCAGGAAAGAGCAACAGAAATGTGGGGGAAGGGAGACAGCAGTTGGTGTAAGATAGGAAAATAATAATAATTTAGAAACTATCAAGGGTCCATGAGGGAAGGAAGGTGGGGGAGTGAGGAAAAAGAATGAGCTGATACCAAGGACTCAAGCAGAAAGAAAATTTTTTGAAAATGATGGCAACATATATACAATGTGCTTGACACAATGGATGTATGGAATGCTATAAGCTGTAAGAACCCCTAATAAAATGATTTTTTAAAAAAGAACATTGTAAGGTTCTTTGTACAGATAATCTTAAGGAAGGTTCCAGATGAAAGTGGAGAATATTATTCAATTCTTTAAAAAAGTATATAGAGTGTTATATATAGGTGTGTGTATGGGTACACATATAAAGGACAAGGACTCTTTGTAGCAAAATGTGAGCAGTGGTGCAAGTAAAGATTATGGTGTATGCTTCCATTTGTTTTCAAAAGTTTCTATGATGTTGCAGCATAATATAGAAATTATAGACATGTATTATTTTTTAACTGCCATACTTCTCTACCATCTACTATCTCTGTCACCTTGGGGAAGTTCCCTCACCTCAACTGGCTCAGTTTCATTTATAAAATGGAGTTGATAATAACTGCATCTACTTACAGGTGTTCGGGGAGCTCTGGTGGTGTAGTGGATTATGCATTGGCCTGCTAACCCCAAGGTCAGCAGTTTGAAACACCCAGCTACTCCTCAGGAGAATGATGAAGCTATCTGTTCTTGTAATAGGGTTCCTATGAATTGGAATTTACTTAATGACAGTGAGTTTTGTTTGTTTATTTGTTTACATGATGTTTGCAAATATAAACAAGCTTATATTTGTAAAACATTGACTAGAACATACTTGTTGAGAGTCTTCAGTCAATTTTGACTCATAGTGACCCCATAACCCCATATGGCAAGAATATAACTGCCTCTTAGGGATATATATATATATATATATATATATATATATATATATATATATATATATAATGTTTTTGGTGAAAGTTTACACAGCAAATTAGGTTCCCATATGATAGTTTCTACTAGTTCTGCAATGACAATTGCATTTTTAATATATCAACATTCACTTTATTTCCATTGCAGTTGTTCCATTTCCAATCATCTAGTTTCCCTTGCCTCTCCTCAATTTGCTTGAGAGTAGTTGTTGACTACTTCTAGATGATTCTTTAATGGTACACCCATACTCATTGGATAATATCCTTTGTTTTGTATGCCACTCTGGTGTTTTGCCTAAAGGTGATCTCAGGGATAGTTTCAGTTCAAGGTTTAAAGAGCATTTCAGAATCATTGTCTTAGGACGTCCACCCTCTTGTCTCAACTGGTGCAATAAGTCTGTACTTGTAAAGAATTTTTGGTTCTAGTCCACATTTGTGTCCTGTTCATTTGATTTTTTGAGACTCTGATCAGAATGACTGGTAGTGGCAGTTGGGCACCATCTAGGTTTTCTACTCTCAGGGTAGATGAGGCCATGGATAGTCTAGGCTCTTTGACATGTAGATGAGTTTCTTCTCAGATGGCTACTCTCAAGCTTTTAACACCTCATTTCACTAGAATGAACTTTGTGAGCTATGTTAGGCCAATCAACCCAGTTGTCTCAGGGGATAAAATTCCCAAACCTTCAGACTTAGAAAACCAGTTCTTCCAAAATATTTGGCTATATCTCTGAGAAGTATGTATAATTGTGTATTATATGAATATAAGTATTTCTAAGCAAAAATATTCAAAATGTGAGGCTGTTACTTCTTGACATCTTCTATTTTCTATCATACTTCTGAAAGTGATGTTTCCATTTTTCTTACACTTCTCGGATAGGAGTCATGGTGGTGTAGTGGGTTGCATCTTATATTGCTAACCACAAGGTCAGTAGTTGAAACCCATCAGTCACTTCCCTGGAGAAAGCTGGGACTTTCTGCTCTTGTAAAGCTTTATAGCGTTATAGCGTTGGAAACCCAAAGGGACAGTCTCACTCTTTCCAAAAAGATTGCAGCTAGTTGGAATTGACTCAATGGCAGTGGATTTTAGAAAACTCTTCCCTGCAGAATTCTGTGGTATTCACGTGATTACCACCTCAAAACCACAGTTTGGGCCTCCTTGAAGAACACAAATCATATTCTGTTGAAATATTCTTTGAGTTTGGGGAACAAAAATGCCAGAAGAGGCAAGATCAACTTTTAGGGCGGATAGGGTAAGGTTTTCCATTGAAATTCTCATAGGACAGTCTTTGCTATCCTTGAAGTACGACCAGATTCACCGTCATGGTGGAAACACATTTCTTGGCACATTTCCTGACTTTTTTCCCTCACACAGATTTCAATTTTCTGAAAACTTCTGCATAAGAAGCATCTGTGATGGTCTTGTGTTGTTCAAGAAAATCTATCAAGGTCATCCCTTTGGAAGCCCCAGTCACAATAACCTTCTGAGCTGATCCTCTTAAAAGCCACTGTTTTAATTGAACCTTGTTTTGTGGATAGCATTGGTAAGACTTGTCCTTAGTTATAGTTTGTTCTGTAAAATCATTAATTTGCGTTGAGATTACTTAAAAGACTGCTGGAAAGATCAGCTCTTTTGAACTATCTGATTTTCATACAATGCCACCCAATTGAACAGAGAACTTGCTAAGGCCACGTTATTTGTTGAAAATTGAAAATGCAAAGGCATGTGTGATCCAACTGCAGTAGGTACTGTATAAATGGCGATTCTGCAGTTGTCATCGTCTACTAGTTTCTGACTTGCAGCTACACTTCATTCATTCATTGAAGTTGATAGTTTTCCCTCTCATGGCTTATTTTTGAGGTCTTCCTGACCTTCCTTAAAATGCTGCATCCGTTGAAAATCTGTTATTTTATAGAGGGCAGCATTCCTGGAAAGTTAGGACAAAGTTGCAATGATTTGGGAGGATATCCACTAGAGTTTGGTTAACATTTTTCTATTAGCTCTGACCTCAAGATTTTCCCTGCTGTCCCCATGGCACAAAAAGTATACTTTATTTTGGAGGCACCCTAACAAGACTAAGACAAGTATCTAACTGAGGGACTGTCAGCAACCATCTGCTGAACACAGAGACATATTTAAACACATTCTGTTTTTTTTTATTTTAACAATTTATTGGGGCTGATACAATTCTTTTCACAGTTCATACATATACATACATCAATTGTATAAAGCACATCTGTACAGTCTTTGCCCTAATCATTTTTTCTTTCACATTCTGTTTTGAATAAACTTGTACACTTATAAAAATTGGAATCCTATAAGCAATATTTTTTACTTACTCTTGCTCTTACTTCTATGTGTGCACACATATGTATATTCTTTTCCCTATTTGTCTACCTATATACCTATACACACATATATTTGACCATATGTGTTGACACACAGCCTTATGATGCCTCAATTTGCTTGAGAGTAGTTGTTGACTACTCTCAGCCTGATGATGCCTCCTTCTGGATGTGGTCTTCTCATGAGGACTCTGGGAGCTGCCTCTCTTTCTCCCTGGAGGTGGGCCACACACTATTTATTTCATCTTCTTTTTGAAGAGCCACACTTAGAGAGCTGGAGGAGCCACATGAAGATCCACACCAGTGCTGAGACTCTTCCACCAGCATTGAATCCACAAGACTTTTCATCTACCAGCCTGTGATCTTCCTGAATTTGGTACCATTGCATGTGCTGTGTGAGTCTGAAGAGAAATTTATGGATTAGTGTCAGGCATATGGGCTAATACCAGAATTATGGACTTGATCTGGACTGGGCTGGGGTGTTTTCTCAATTGAGTGTCTCTGGATTGGTTTCTCTAGTAAACCCTGCCTAACACAACATCCAAGTAAAATTTTGCTGAAGATCTTCCAACAATGGTTGCATTAGTACCATTTGACGGAGGTGCCAGAGGTTCAGGCCAGATTCAAAAAAGGCTGTGGATCAAGGTGTATCAGGCTGAAATCAGATGAATCTTGGCTCAAAGAAGAGACTAGCAGAAAGGCATTTGCTTATGATTTTTTGTCTATGTGAAGATATTCAACTCTGTGCATCATATTTATGGTTAGTCTTGAGAAGAATGGGAATTCCAGAACACTTAATTATGTTCTTGCAGAATCTGTACATGGATCAAGATGCAGTTGTTTGAATAGAACACGGGAATACTGCATGATTTAAAATCAGGAGAGGTGTGTATCAGGGTCCTATCCTGTCACCATACTTACTTAATCTGTATGCTGATCAAATAAGCAGAGAAGCTGGATTATATGAAGAATGTAGCATCTGGATTGGAGGAAAGCTTTTTAACAACTTGTGATATGCAGATGACACAACCTTACTTGCTGAAAGTAAGGAGGACTTGAAGCACTTGCTGATGAACTACAAGGATTTCAGTCTTCAGTGTGGGTTACAACTCAATGGAAATAACACCAATATCCTCACAACTGGACCAATAGGTAATCATCATTGCAAACTGAGAAAAGATTGAAGTTGTCAAGGATTTTGGTTTGCTTGGATCCACAATAAAAGCAGTAGTCAAAGATCAAAAGATGTGTTGCACTGGGTAAATCTGCTGAAGAAGAACTCATTAAAGTGGTGAAAAGAAGAATATTACTTTAGGACTGAGTTATGCCTGACCCAAGCCATGGTATTTTCCATTGCATCTTATGAATATGAGGACATCAAACAAGGAAGATATCAAACAAAAGATGAATTAATGTATTTGAATTATGGTGCTGCCAAAGAATATCAAAAGTACTGTGGACTGCCAAAAGAACAAACAAACCTGTCTTGGAAAAAGCACAGCCAAAATGCTCCTTAGAGGCCAAGATGTTGAGACTTGGTCGCATGCACTTTGAACATCTTATCAGAAGAGAGCAGTCCCTGGAGAAGGGCATCATCTTGATAAAGTAGAAGGGTAGCATGCTGTTGGTGTTCAGCTCACTTAATTTGCCCCCCCTTTCTCAGGATGCTAGGTTTTCCCTCTGTATCTGTTTTATCATGCCTATATTAAAGAGGGATCTGTGTAGTATGTCTGCTTAAGTCATCATCTTTACCAGAATTCAGATACTTAATCTTGATTCTTCATTCAAATATGAACTCTTTTTTTGCTCATTCTCACCCAGTCTGAGATTGCCATAACTAAAGATAGCATAAAAGTCTCCAGGTTGAAGAATAACTTGCATGTAAACAGAATTCCAGAATAGGAAGAGAAAAAAAAGCAAAAAGAAAATTGACAAAGGGCTATCAAAAGAAAATTTCCCTCATACCAGGAAACAAAATAAATATTCAAGAAGCTGAATGAACCACAAACAGGAGAAATCCCCCCCAAATTACCAAGAGATATCATGATCAAATTGTCCAAAATTCAAAACAAAGAATCTTGTGTGTAGCTTGCAAAAAAAAATCACCTACTACAGGGCTGTGTGAATTATTTGATGTGGCTCTTATAATCTTGATCCAGAAGATAGCTTTGGCATCTGGGGAGTGGCAGAGGAACAGAACTGGGTAAAGGGGAGGGCAGTGTGCAGTAAGAGACAAAGGAGCAAAGAATGATGGTGGCAAAGAAGGACACCGGGGAAAGCATCAGAGATCAAGGCAACAAAGATAAATACTGTTATATGCACAATCCTGCAATGCCTGATCTATGAGTAGAAGCTCGGGGAGACATATGGGTTGAGCAGTTGTGGGAGGGAGACTAAGTATAATTACATGTGAGTAAATATTTGATGAGGAAAAAGTCTCTTAGTAATGAAAAAACAGAGCAAAGCATTTGCTCTCTACTTAAGCCCTCTGCATCAGGTCCTCTTTTTTCCCCCTCCCTCCCCGCTCGCCCCTCCCCCCATGAGCCCTTGGTAATCCACAGATTGTTATTTTGTCATATCTTGCACTATCCGGAGTCTCCCTTCCCCCTCTTTTCTGCCGTCCCTCTCCCAGGGAGGAGGTCACATGTGGATCCTTGTAATCAGTTCCCCCCTTTCCAACCCACTCACCCTACACTCTCCCAGCATCGCCCCTCACACCCCTGGTCCTGAAGGTATCGTCCACCCTGGGTTCCCTGTGCCTCCAGCTCCCATATGTACCAGTGTACAGCCTCTGCCCTATCCAGTCCTGCAAGGTAGAATTCGGATCATGGTAGGTGGTGGGAGGAAGCATCCAGGATCTGGGGGAAAGCTGTGTTCTTCATCGGTACTACATCGCACCCCAACTGACCCGTCTCCTCTCCTAAACCCCTCTGTGAGGGGATCTCCAGTCCGACCTGAAATTTTTTTCCCTCATTTGACCTCCCATTTTTATTTATTTATTTATTTATTACATTTTATTAGGGGCTCATACATCTCTGATCACAATCCATACATATACATACATCAATTGTACAAAGCACATCCGTACATTCTTTGCCCTAATCATCTTCAAAGCATTTGCACCGACCTGAATATTTTAAATAGAATTGATATCAATTCCTTTCTGCATATTTGATAACATTACAATGGAAAGTAGATTTTAAGAGAGACTAGACTTTTAAATGAGGCAAGAATGTAATAAATAACAAAGGCAACCTCAAAGAAAATTGGTAAACTTCTAAAAAGAAAAAAGAAAAAATCACAAAGACATAGTCAATAGTGAAACAACAGCAAAGGAATAAAAGACGGAAACCCATAAAATAAACTCAGCACAGAAAATTACAAGGAAACTAATAACACACATTCAAAAACACACAGCAAAATAATAGTAATAAATTCATAACTGTCAATAACACAATGTAAATGGATTAAATGTACCAGCAAAGAGACATAATAGCAAATTGCATAATAGGATCCATCAATAAGAATGGGTCCATTAAGAAATACACCTTAGACACAACAAAAATAGACCAAAAAAATCAAAGAATGGGAAAAAATCAAGCTATGACAATTAAAGCAGGAGTGACAATAGTTAGCTCTGATAAAATAGACTTCAATCAAAATCCATCCTGAGAGACAAAGAAGGACAAAACATAATGATCAAAGGACCAATTGAATAAAAGGCATAACTATAAAGAATATTTATGCACCTTCAAAATCTATTAGTCAAACTCATGTAGATTGAAAGAGAGAAATAACACTACAACAATAATAGGAGACATCAATACACCACTCTCAAAAAAAGGTGAAAACTAGAAAAAAATTCTCAACAAAAACAACTAAACAACATAATGAATCAACTTGTCTTCTTAGACATAGAACACTTTCCAACAATAGCATGATATACATTCTTTTCCAGTGCCCACAGAACATTGTCCACAATAGACCATATGTCACGTCACAGAAAAAACAATACATTTAAAAGCTATGAGACATTAAAAATAATATTTTGATATCAAACACTAAAATTCGTTATCAGCAATAGAAAGATCAAGAGAAATAATGCATGAAAATGAAACAATACCCTGCTTGAAAACTACTGAGTAATTGAATAAGTAAGGAATGAAAAA
Source organism: Tenrec ecaudatus (assembly GCF_050624435.1). Taxonomy (NCBI): domain Eukaryota; kingdom Metazoa; phylum Chordata; class Mammalia; order Afrosoricida; family Tenrecidae; genus Tenrec; species Tenrec ecaudatus. The sequence goes on along the minus strand of NC_134548.1, from coordinate 80,829,099 downwards.
TTTAAATTTCTTGACACAATGAAAATGAAAACACAACATATTAAAACCTATGGGACGCAGCTAAAGTGGTACTCAGATCCCATTAAGATGAGGAAAGATAAACCAATATTTCCAACAACTATGCCAAAAGCAGTCCAATAAATCTTCAGGAACCAGAAGAAAAGAAATAATAAATATTAGAGCATAAACTACATAATTAACAAAAGGAAAATTGAACAAGAAGCCATCACTATAATACACACCCAAAAGACCTTCAAAATACATTAATCAAATTCTTACAGTTTTGAAGAGAGAAATAATCTATTAAAAATAATCTATTAAGTTTGATGTAATCTGTAAACAGCAAGGTAATAAATAAACATTGGATGCATCTGAGATGAGAGCAAAGAAAACTAGAAAAAAGGTTTACTGTGTTTTACTGACTATGCCAAAGCATTTGACTGTATGGGTAATAAACTATAGATAGCATTGAAAAGAATGGAAATTCTAGAACATTTAATTGTGCTCATGTGGAACCTTTATATTGTTTAATAGTTGTTCAAACAGAACAAGGGAATAGTGCATGGTTTAAAATCAGGAAAGATGTGTATCAGGGTTGTATTCTCTCACCATACTTATTCAGTCTGTATGCTGGTAAATAATCCAAGAATGCGGCATCTATATGATGAATGAGTCACACATATTGGAGGAAGGTTTATTAACCTTTGATATTCTGATGATACAACCTTGCTTACTGAAAGTGAGGAGGAGTTTAAGCACTTGCTGATGAAGATCAAGGATTAAAGACTTCAGTATACATTATAACTCAATGTAAAGACCAAAATCCTTACAACTGGACCAACAGATACATCATTGCAAACAGAGGGAAGATTAAACTTGTTAAAGATTTTATCTTCCTTGAAACCACACTCAATGCTCACGGAGGTAGCAGTCAATGAATCAAACAACACATTGCATTGGGTAAGTATTCTGCACAAGATCTCTTTAAAGCACCGAAGAGCAAGCATATGTCTTTCAGAACCAAGGTGTGCCTTGCTCAAGCCATGATATATATATATATATATATATATATATATTTATTTAAAGTCATGGTATTTTTAATCACCTCATATGCATGTGAAAGTTGAACATCCAATAAAAAAATCCAAAGAAGAATAAATGAATTTTGAATTATGGTGATGGCAAGGAATATCAAAAGTACCATGGATTGCCAAACGAACAAATAAATCTGTATTGGAAGAAATACAGCCAGCTTGCTCCTTAGGAGTGAGGACGGTGAGACATCATCTCACATACTTTGGACATGTTATCAGGAGAGACCAGTCCTTGGAAAAGGACATTCTACTTGGTAAAGTGGAAAGGAAGTGAAAACAAGAAATGCCCCTTAATGAGATAAATTGATTCAGTGGCTGCATCAATGGACTCCAACATAACATCTGTGAAGTTGGTGCAGGGCTGGGCAGTGTTTCATTCTGTTGTACATGAGGTTGCTATGAGTCAGCATAACTCACCAGCACCTAACAACAATCAGAGCATAAAAGATAAGTGAGGAAACAGAAAAACAATAGAATCAACAAGACAAGAAGTTGAGAGGATTAACAAAATTTATAAACCACCAGCAAACTTAAAAAGGGGGAAAAAAGACAAGATACAAATATGAATACGAAATTAAATTGGTAACATCACAACAGAAGTATGTGAAATATAAAAAGATAATAACACGATACTACGAAGGACAGTACTCCAAAAAAAATTTGAAACCTAAAAGAAATGAGCAAATTTATAGGAATACACTAAGTTAACACAGACTGATGTAAAAATATTGAACAGACCCATAACAAAAGAAGAAATAGATAAGGTAATTAAAAGGGTCTCTCAGCTAAGTGAGGCAACAACCAAGTCCATGTAGAAGAAGCATGTAAGCCTGAGTGATCCAAGGATTGTAAATAATAAAATCCAAATCCGAAAGAAGGAATGGTATCAGAGCTTAAATTGCGAACCCTAGGTTTGCAGAGGTTATGGACAACACTACTTGTTCCATCTATTTGGTGAGCAAACAATTAGAGAGGTTGGCTTATTAAAGCTCTGATACCAGATGTGATGATTTTGGTCTGCCTTACATTGAGTTGTAATCCACACTGAAGGTTGCAATCCTTGATTTTCATCAACAAGTGTTTCAAGTCCTCACTTTCAGCAAGAAAGGTTGTGTCATCTGCATATCACAGGTTGTTAATAATCCTTTCTCCAATCCTGATGCCATATTCCTCTTCATATAATCCAGCTTCTCTGATGATTTGCTCAGCATAGAGATTGAATAAGTATGGTGAGAAGATACGATCCTGACACACACACCTTTCTTGATTTTAAATCATGCAGTTCTATTCACATAACTGCCTCTTGATCCATGTAGAAGTTCTGAATGAGCACAACGAAGTGTTCTGGAATTCACATTCTTCTAAAGGTGATCCGCAGTTTATTATGGTCCACACAGTCTAATGTCTTAGCATTGTCAAGGAAGCAGAAGTAAATATCTTTCTGGTATTCTTTGCTTTGAGTCAAGAGCCATCTGACATCAGCAATTGTGGCAGGTACATAATCTCCTGTCAACTTGAGTGAAAGGGTGGAGTCTAGCCTGTCAATCAGGTCATAGCCAGTGATGTGCCTGTGTGAGCATGGTCTTCCCTTGAGGATTCTGGAAACTCCTGTCTTCCTCCCTAGAGGTGGGACACACATTCTCTCTGCTTCACATTCTGTTGACATGCCACATGAAGCTATGCTGATGGCAGCCAGAGCCCTGGACCTGGAGGAGCCACATGAAGAGCCATACCAGCGCTGAGATGCTTCCACAAGACTTTTCACACACTGGCCTGTGATCTTCCTGCTTTCGGCATCATTGCATGTGCTATGTGAGTCTGTAGAGGAATTTATGGACTAGTATCAGACATATGGGCTAATATTGGGCTTAATGGGCTAATATAGAATTCATAAACTTGATCTAGTCTGGGCTGGGATGTTTTCTTAATATACAATTACTCTTGGATATAAAACTCTCCCCTACACACATATGAGTGTCTCTGGATTCGTTTCTCGAGTCAACCCAGACTAACACAGCAATGATATCCCTTGTTCCATGGCCTCTTCTGAATCAGGCCTCAACTTCTGACAGTTCCCTGTCAATGTACTGCTGAAAATATTTTTGCAAAATCTTACTTGCATGTGATATCAATGGTATCATTGTATAGTTTAAGCATTCTGTTTGGTCACCTTTCTTTGGAGTGGGCACAAATATGGATCTCTTCCAGTCAGTTGGCCAAGTAGCTGTCTAACAAATTATCTGGCATAGATGAATGAGTGCTTTCAGTAATTTTTCAGCTTGCTGAAACAGTTTAATAGTATTCCATCAATTCCTGGATCCTTGTTTTTAACCTAATGAAGACCTCTTTAGAGTATTGAAAAGCAAGATGTTATGTTGAGGACTAAGGTGCGCCTGACCCAAGCCATGTTATTTTCACTTCCCTTACATGCATGTGAAAGTTAGATATTGAACAGGGAAGACTGAGGAAGACTTGATGCAATTGAATTATGAAGTTATGGAGAGGACTGATGAAAGAACTATGAACTTCTAAAAGGACAGATCAATCTGTCTTGGAAGAAGTGGAGTCAGAGTACTCTTTAGACTCTAAAGTTTAGAGACAAGGATGGCAAGACTTCGTCTTACCTATTTGGATATGTTATCGGGAGAGACCAGTCCCTGGAGAAGGACATCATGCTTGGTAAAGTGATGGGGCAGAGAAAAAGAAGAAGGCCCTCAATGAGATGGATTGATACCACAGGCCGCAACAATGGGCTCAGGCATAGGAACAATGGCAAGAATGGCACAGAACCGTGCAGTGCTTCGTTCTGTAGTGCATAGGGTGGGTATGGGTTGGAGCCTTCTCAATGGACTCTAACACCAAAAACAACATGGATGACAGTGGAAACCCAAGATCTATTTGTAGGGTCTACACATGAATTGTCTCAGTAAATTCTTTTTGGCCATATTTGAGGGAGGTGAATAACCTTGTTATCAGAGAGCATTTTAAAGTTGATTATGGCAGATATAGTTAGGTTAAAATATAATACTCTATCAGTTATCTCCCTTTTGATGCATTTTAAAGTTTGTTCTAATTTTTAATATTTCTGATTTCTTTTCAATTGAGGTTTTTTCCTATGTTTTACTCTATTGCTTTTTGTTTGTTTATTTGTTTTTATGATTTTCTGCATATGAAATCCAGGGTAGGTAAATCTATAGAGACAGTAATCAGATTAATGGTTTCTTGGAATATGGCAAGGGACATTTGGGGGAAAATGGATAGCTAATAACAATGAAAGAAGAATATGATCTAACATTGATTGTGCAACTCTTTTTAATATGATTGAACTAATGAATAGTATGATATGTGAATTATATGTTTAAAATAAAGGCTCCCAATACTACAAAAAATACAGGACCAGTCAACTTCACCAGGGTATTATACCAACCATTCAGAGGAAAGCTGACACCAATTTTACTCAAACTATTCCAGAATATAGAAAGGATAGCAAACTCCTGAATTTATTTTACGAATCTCTCATAACCCTCATACACAAACCAGGCTAACACATCACTATAATAGAAAATTATGAACCAATATCCCATATTAACATAGATTCAAATTCATCAATAGAATTGTAGCCAGTAGAACCCAGAAAAATATTACACACAAGAATATATAATACATCATGACCAAATGGGGTTTATCCCATGTTTCCAAAGATGGTTCAACATTTAAAAAAACAATCAATGTAATCCTCTATATAAATAAATAAAAAGTACAACTCCATGATCCAACGTCCAAACTCCAATATCCGTTACTCAGAGAAATACTCCACTATACAATAATAGCAGGGAATTGCTCAATATAATAAAGACCACGTATACAAAACCAACAGCCAACGTCTTGCTCACTAGAGAGAAACTGAAAACATCTTTCTTGTGAGCAGAAACGAAATAAAATGCCTTATATCACCACTCTTATTCAATGTTGTACAGAAAGTTTTAGCAAGAGCTACTAGAAAAAATAAATCAAAGGTATTCAAATGACAATTAAGAGGTAAAACTCTATCTAGTTTCAGGTAATATGAAACCATATGTAGAAAACCACAAAGACTCAATAAGAAAATTGTTGGCACATATGGCACCATGGCAAGGTATAAGATCAGCACATAGAAATCAGATTCCTGTGTACTAATGAAGATAGCTCTAAAAAGGAAATAAAAAACACTATTCACAATAGTCACGCCTAAGATGACAAACTTAAGAATAAATGTAACCAGAAAAATGGAAGAATTATATAAAGAAAAGTTACAAAACACTACCACAAGATACCAAAAGAGACCTCCATAAATGGAAGAATTTACCATGTTCATGGATAGTAAGACTTAATATTATGAAAATGTTAATACTATTCAAGGTAATTTATAGACATGATGCAATTCCAATCCAGATCCAAACATCATTCTTTAAAAAGATGGAAAAACTAATCAGCAACTTTATATAGACCGGAAAGAGACCCAAGATAAACCAAGTACTACTAAAGAAGAACAAAGTATCCTATCACTTTCCAACATCAAAATCTACTACATAGCTACAGTAGTCAAAACAGCCTGGTACTAGTACAACAATAGCTATATGGACCAAGGAAACAAGATAGAGAATCCAAAAATAAATGCATCCACCTACCTATAATTAATCTTTGACAAAGGACTGATGCACATTGTGAGAGCTCAATATATTCCAACAAATAATAGCAGCAGCAGCAAAAAGAATAAGCAAGTTGTGTAAGTGGCTGAATTTTTCTGGTAGTTCCCAAGGCCTTCAGCTCCAGAGAAAAAAGGATGGGCATCGATCCTCTGGGTTATCAATTTCAAAACTACTTTTAGGTAGATACAAATTAATTACCATCACAATTACACAGTGTGCATGTGTGTGCATTACAAAAGATGAGAGAGGAATATAAAAATTTAAGTATTATCTTTGGAATATAGGTATCTTTGGAATATACTTTCATTTTCTTCTGATTATACTATAATCTGTTGATATCAGTTAAAATGTACTAATCTTTATATTCAAGAAAGAGTCATATGAGCCCCCAATAAAATGATCTTTTAATAAAAAAAAGAAAGCGTCAATAAATGTTACATGAAAAACAAACATCCAAAAATGCAGCTTCCATACAGGGTTAAATCTGTACCAGTCTGTGGAGGTAGACTGTGGAGGAATATGTGTATAGAATTATGTGACAAATTAACTGAAGAGAAGGCAGGCGGAGCACAGAGGATGCCAATTCAGCTTTAAAACCATGGTAACATCTACAGGAGTATCACAGTGAGTCACGAATTTTGCGTCTCTGGAGCACCCAATTTAACACACTTGGTACCAGGAGTGGTTTTAGAGATGCAAAATCATAAAGATGAGTTTTCTAAATTGATTCTCAGCTCTAATTAGGCCTGAAGGCACTGAGAACTCTACCTTATAAGTACGGATAAGTCTGTCACTATTAGTAAAGAGGGCACTGTTGATCCATGACCATGGTGTGAAGTGGCAAAGCCATCCAAAATAGCACCACCAATAGATGTCGGTGAGACGTGAAGCTCTGGGTATTCGTGTGATATCTTTCTACAATTTTGTCAGGATGAAAAGTGTAGGGAAGCTAGGTGTTTGGTACTTCATGCAGTAGGCAAATTAGTAAAGAGATGAACTGAGAGCTTCAGAAGATTGACTCAAATCCCACATAGTGACTTCAAAGCTTCTGCTTATGCCATGAAAGAAAGCCTTGTCTCTTTTAGTAACAGAATGGATACTGCTGAAAAACAAGCCCAGAGCCTTTCATATGAGTAGTTGAGTTTCAACACCAGATTAATATCAGCATAGAAAGGTGTCAAAGTAAAGTGACTGGGAAAAAATGGGACCCTGAAACTCAGGATGGGGATATATGGGCCAATAATCCGGAAAATCCAACAACTTCAGTCACTAGAACCACCATTCCCATTTAAAGAGATTAATCAACTTTCAGTAAACCATTGTCTCCCCACACACTTGGGGGCATTAGCCCAATTATGCACATTGATATGTCACCTGGGGCTCTGTCTGGAGCATAGCCTGAGGCACTGACCACTGCTGATAGTGGGGGCGAATCAGAAAGGCTCAGTCTGTGTTGCTGAACTGTGATTTCTCCGAAAGAAAAAGAAGAAAGGGCGGGGGTGTGGAATCAAACATAAAAGCAAGCAAACAAACAAAAACTCGGTGCGCTTGGCTTTCAGGTTGAGTGCCTGCGTTTAAGAAGCAAGGCCTCCTTTTCTGCTGGGTTCTCTGGGATTCACAGAAGGGCTCTAGCAACCATTACTAGAACTACTTTTCGAACTAAATTATGTTATATTTATAGTATTTTGATTAACAGCAGGCTAACTCAGTCACCTCCTCTATCATTTCTCACTGCTTATTGAAATTATCTCATAACTGTCATATCTGAGATGAAAATAGTGTTGCTGATTTTTGGCATGGCTCTTCAGATCAAAGGCAGTCAGGGCATGACTGATAGGGCATGATTCATGACTGTGTGAACATTCATGACAGAAGACCTGAGGAGCTATAGAAGTACATCAAGAACATCATACAAGAAGAAAGTAAAAGGTCATTAAAAAGATAGAAAAGATCAGAAGATACTCTGAAACTTGTTCTTGATTGTAGAGTAGAGAAAGCAAATAGAAGAAATGATGAAGTCGAAGAGCTGAACAGAATATTTCAAAGGGCAACTAGAGAAGACATCATAGTATTATAATGAAATGCAAAGACTTAGAACAGCTACTTGGCCAACTGACTGAAAGAGATCAATATTTGTACTCATCCAGAAGAAAGGTGATCCAAAGGAATGCTCAAACTATAGAACAATATTATTGCTATCACATGCAAATAAAATTTGGTTGAAGATCATCCAACAAAGGTTGTAGCAGTACATTGACAGGGAGCTGCCAGAGTTTTAGATCAGATTCAAAAGAGATCATGGAACAAGGGATAGCAGTGCTGATGTCAGATGGATCTTGGTTGAAAGCCGAGACTAGCAGAAAGACATTTATTTGTGCTTCCTTGACTATGCAAAGGCATTCGATTGTGTGGATCATACCAAAGTATGGATACCCTTGAGAAGAATGGTGATTTCAGAACCCTTTATTGTGCTCATTCAGAACAAGAGGCAGTTGTGTAAACAGAATAAGTGAATATTGCATAGTTTACAATGTGGAAAGGTGTGTGTCAGAGTGGTATCCTCTCACTATAGCTATTCAGTCTGTATGCTGAGCAAACAATTAATGGATTAAAATGCAACGTAAGGAAGACCAAACCACCCAGACCGAGATCAGTAGGTAACATCATGATAAATGGAGAAAAGGGTGAAGTTGTCAAGATTTTGTCTTACTTGGATCTATAGCCAATGCTCATGGAAGCAGCGGCCAAGAGATCAAAATATGTATTATATTAGATAAATCTGCTGCACAAGGCCTCTTTATTGTATTGTAGAGCAAGGATGCTTCTTTGAGGACTGAGGTGCACCTGACCTAAGCCATGGCCTCTTATGCATGTGAAAGTGGGATACTGAATAAGGAAGACTAAAGAAGAATAGATGCATTTGAATTGTGGTGCTGGAGAAGAATATTGAAAGTACCATGGACTGCTAAAAGGACAAATTGATCTGTCTTGGAAGAAATACTGTCAGAGTGCTCCTTAGAGGCAAGAATGGGAGACTTCATCTTTTGACATGTTGTCAGGAGAAACCAGTACCTGGAAAAAGGGAGTGGCAGTGAAAAAGAGAAACGCCCTAAGAGATGGATTGACACAATGACTGAATCAATGGGCTCAGGCATAGGAACAATGGTGAGGATGGTGCAGGACCATGCAGTGTTTCTGTCTATTGTGCTTAAGGTCGCTATGGGTCAGAGTTTTCAAATCTCAATGAAAGTGAGGGAAGTCAGCAAATGGCAGCCCAAGAGCTCTGGAAGGTAAAGGACCTTCTGTGATCACTAGAGGTCTTTGGTATATCCACTCAAGTTGCCAGTCCAGGCAATCCCTCCCCGCAAAGATTTCCCCAAAGGGGGTTTCCAGCTTACCAGAAGTTCTTGTTGAGTTCCAGAATGTGGTTGTGTTAGTCTGGGTAGACTAGAGAAACAAATTCCTGGACACTCATGTGTGGATAAGAAAGAGCTTTACATATAAGAGCAATTGCATATTGAGAAACCATCCCAGCTCAGTCTAGATCAAGTCCATAAGTCCAATATTAAGCCATATGTCTGATACCAATCTATAAATTCCTCTTCAGATGCACGTAGCATGTGCAGTGACGTCGAATGTGGGAAGATCACAGGTGGAAAGTCTTGTGGATTCAGTGGCAGTGGAAGCATCTCAATGCTGGCAGGGGTCTCCACTTGGCTCCTTCAGCTCCAGGGCTCTAGTGTAGCTCCATGTGTCTTCTCAACAGGAATGTCTCACAGGGAGTGTCTGTGTGTCCCGCCTCGAGCAAGCTATTTATCTCTCTGGTGCCTCCAAATGAGGCCATCAAGCTGCAACCTGATTGACAGACAAAACTCCACCCCTCCACAAGTTGACACCAGATTATGTAACTACCACAGTGGTCATCAAATATGTTGCCATGAACAAGGGTCTGGGACTACCTGTCATTGTTTCAGCCAAAGACAGAGACCAGGTTGATTCAGGAAACTCTTAAATTTTCTACACGTGAAAGACAGAAAGTATGAGGTTTGCTACCCCCAAGCTGCTCCTTAACTATATGGGGTATCCTTTGTACCTGGCCATTTATCTTAATTGCCTAGCTTTACCATCTTCTTGAGTCAGAACATCCCTATTGATTAAGATTAAAAGGAAATTCTTCTGAAATGGAAGGGGCTGTTAGATTTTGGATGTCCAACAAACCTAATCTTAAATTATGTATTTTGATTATTAACAGGTGAACTCTTTGACGCCCTGTATCAGTATTTTTGTTATGGTCTTTCTTTAAAGGTGGATCTGGATCTGTTAGGTTCTGGGATACTTTTCCTTGCTTCTTGCTTCTTGGCAAAGAAACCATACACACAGCAGAAGCACAGTAGTATTAATGGTATGTTAAACAATAGTATATGAAAATAAGTCTTGATGATTTAAAACAAAGTTGTTTTTTAAAAAATCATTTTATTGGGGGCTCATACAATTCTGATTACAATCCATACATCCACCCATTGGGTCAAGCACATTTGTACATTTTTTGCCTTCATCATTCTAAAAACGTTTTCTTTCTACTTGAGTCCTTGGTATCAGCTCCTCATTTTTCCCCTCCCTCCCCGCTCCCTCATGAACCCTTGATAATTTATAAATTATTTTGTCATACCTTACACTGTCCGATGTCTCCCTTCACCCACTTTTCTGTTGTCTATCCCCCATGGAGGAGGTTATATGTAGATCCACCTTCCCTCCACCCTCCAGGTATCACCACTCTCACCACTGGACCTGAAGGGATCATCTGTCCTGGATTCTTTGTTTCCAATTCCTATCTGTACCAGTGTACATCCTCTGGTCTAACCAGATTTGTAAGGTAAAGTGGGCGGGGGGAAGGGGGGAGGAAACATTTAAGAACTAGAAGAAAGTTGTATGTTTCATCGTTGATTCGCTGCACCCTGACTGGCTTGTCTCCTCCCCACGACCCTTCTGTAAGGGTTTGTCCAGTTGCCTACAGATGGGCTTTGGGTCTCTGCTCTGCACTCACCCTCATTTACAGTGATATGATTTTTTGTTCTTTGATGCCTGATCCTTTCTACACCTTGTAGTCACACAGGCGGTGTGCTTCTTCCATGTGGGCTTTGTTGCTTCTAAGCTAGATGACTGCTTGCTTATCTTCAAGCCTTTAAGATCCCAGATGCTATATCTTTTGATAGTCAGGCACCATCAGCTTTCTTCACCAAAGTTGTTTTTTTAAAGATCATTTTATTGGGGGCTCTTACGGCTCTTATAACAATCCATACATCGACTGTATCAAGCATATTTGTACATATGTTGCCATCATTATTTTCTAAACATTTACATTCAATTTGAGCCCTTGGCATCAACTCCTCTTTTTACCCTCCCCCCATCCTCATGACCCCTTGATAAATTACAATCAATTTTATATCTTATACTGACCATTGTCTCCCTTTCCTCTCGGTTTCTTCCTCCCTTCTTTCCCCACCTTTCCCCTACCCTCCTGGTATCACTACTCTCATTTCTGTTTCAGAGGGGTTTATCTGACCGGCATCCAGTGTGTCCTTAGCTCTTATCTGTAACTGTGTAAGGTCTTGTCTAGCTTGAAGTGAAAGGCGTGATTGGGGTCATGATCGTGGGGGATGCGAAAGCCTCAATGAACCAGAGTAATAGTTTGTTTCATCAGTGGTATACTTCACCCTGCCTTTCTTGCGACCCTCCTGTGAGGGGATGTTGCATGGTCTACAGATGGGTTTTGGGTCTCCGCTCTGCCACCCCTCATTCCCAACTGTATATATATATATATATATTTGTGTGTGTGGAGGATCTTCTGATTCCTGTTACCTGACCCTGTAGACACCTCATGATCGCACAGGCTGGTGCACTTCTTCCATGTGGGCTTGTTGCTTCGCTGCTAGATGGCTGCTTGTTTAATTTGAAGCCTTTAAGACCCCAGATGCTGCATCTTTTGATAACAGGCTGCCATCAGCTTTCTTCACCACATTTGCTTGTGCACCTGCTTTGTCTTCAGCAATCATGCCTGGAGGGTAAAAAAAAAGTTTTTTGATATTGCATTTTTTCACAGACAAGAATAGACTATCTCCAGAGAATGGATGGGGTGGAAAGAAGTTCGTGTGGCTGTGCTTTAACACTATATATCTTCCCACCCTGGCTGATCTCCTCCCATATCCACTTGGAGGGCATGATTGTGTGTATTAGTGAGCATATATGTGCATGTGACGTGATTGATCCCTATTGCACACATGAAGACTTTGAGTGGGTGTGCATAAATGTGTCTGTGACATAACTAGCCCTTACTGTGCATGTTTGTCCCCCTCCCCCAACCTTCTAGCACATGCCTGATTTCTTAGGAAGGTCCCTTTTCCTTATGGGCTTGGATAGCTATTGCTATCCAAATCATTGGGAAAGGGGCATCATTCTGGTTACTTCCTGCTGAATGTGGGCAACAAGGGGGATTTGGATCCACTCTTTCCTGCTTTTCTTGAAGGGGTTATACTTCCAGGGGCCCATGGTAAATGGAGGTTGAAGTAGGATTCAGGTACTGGTATCTTTGAGGATGATGGCCTTGGATTAATAGCATTTGTAATCTGATGACTTCAATTCTGGAAAAGGCTAAGTATGAGAACAGTTTAAGTAAAGCTGGGTCAAAAGCTATGAGGATGATAATGGCCGCTGATGTGTCCTGATTATGACGGGACACCTGGAGGTCCAGAAGACCTTTCCTAGGAAGGTATTTATTTCTCTTTTGGCCATAGGCTAAAGTTACTGAAGTATTTAACTGTGCCTTAGCTGGTGGGAGAAATTTGATTAAAATGAAAATGTTTTACATCAAATGGGGCAGTCCCACACTGGGAAATCCTAAAGGAAATCCCTTCCCCCACCCCCTGCACCAGAAGTATTCTTAAAAGGATAATTTGGTACAATAGAGAGGTGCTGGCATTGAGAGGAAGGAATGTTTCCTACTTTGGGTTCTTAGAAGTGTTCTTCACTATGCAAAACGATATTTTTTTGGGAGGCCTATTAATCAAGTAAGAGAAAATGGGCCCGAGTAGGGGGAGATGGGCCACTATGGGGTGTAGGTTTAAGGAAAAGTACCTCTAACCTTTTTTGAGCTAGAGCATCCATGAAGAGGAGACAGAGACTTGTTGGGTAAAGTTTGTGGAGGGATTTATCCATTGCTCAGGGCTTATGAGTTGGATAGATCCCTAACTTTGGATTGACAGACACAGCCTGCTTTAAACTTAAGAACTATGGGGCTGGTATTCAATAGCTCAAAGACCACTGGGGATTGAGGTATAGTCCTCTGAGAAGCTCTTATCTGTATTAGGGTGCTGACAAAACTCCATCTTAAGACTGTCCGATGGTTCACATGTGTATTTATCTTGATTAATTTGGTCTGAGTCCATGGCTGCTGATACTTACGGCTTCCACAGTTTATGATAGATCCATATACTTTGTCTGAGGACTTTAACAGCAGTAGGAGTAGATACTACTCCCAGGACAGAACCCTTCCAGGCTGGTTGGGTTGGATTTTGGGGGCTTATCCTTCTACATTTTTATGTGAACTAGGTCTCCAGGAAGGCACAAGGGAGGCAGCTTCGTTTCTCTTTGGGTATGGGTACAGCCATACTGATGGAATGTCTCTTGGATCGGGCTATTCCTACAGCATCTTGCTGTACTAAGGACACGTTGGAATCTATAGCCAGTTCTATTACAGGGAAGGGTTACCCCTATAAAGTTTGATAAGGGCTTAAACATGTAGGGTGACATGGGCAATTCTGGAATGGAGGAGAGTTCCTTGTAGCACGTCCTTCCAGTTCATTTGGCTTCCTTGTGTTAATTTCCTAAGGACCAGCTTAAAAAATATTTCAAGAGCATTTTATTTGCTCCAGATATCTAGCTGTAATATATATACAAGCCCTTCCATGAAGAAGCAGCAACAGAGGCAGAATATTTTACAAGATTGACGAGGATTCACAACTCTTTACACAAAATTTAGGGCTCAAAAATATGTTTTATTGCTGGAGTCTTACTTGATCAATGCAAACTTCGATCCCCCAACACCATCTCTGTTTTTCAAATAGTTGTATTAGCATATATTTCATATATCATACAATTTAATCATTTAATCTATTAAGAAGAGTTGTGCAATCATTATCACAATCAATTTCAGACCATTTTCTTCTTGTGCTCATTGTTAGCTCCTCATTTCATCCCAACCCCCCTGCCATGCCCCTAGGTAAGATTAATCCAGTTACCCCCTCTATAGATTCATCTATCCTGGATTTCATATACAGTAAATCACACAAAACACAAACCAGATGCAAAAGCGATAAAACAAGAGCAAAAACAAACCACAACAATAATGGCTAGACAAAACAGAAAAACTCAAATAGAAAAGAAAGCAGAAAATAACCTATATGGGTTAAAAACGGAAACAATTATAAAATGGGTCAAAATGGAGATCAGATGATAAGGTATTACAGTTTAATGCAACTACCCCTGGCCTAATGGACCTTACAGTGTTCGCTGTCTGATAGGGCTAGTCACATCCCTGAAGTATGGTTAGAGGGGATTAATCTTTGTGGGGAACAAAGGGCCAGTTTGAAATGTTGATTAATTCTCTCAACTTGCCCTGTGGATTGTGATCTGCAAGAACAGTGGAGCTAAGTTAAACCTAAGTGTTGACATACTGTTCAGGGGACTTGGGAAATGAAAGCAGGCCCATTGTCACTTTGTAGTGTTTTGGGAAGTCCAAATCAAGGGATTCTTTCTTGAAGTAACCTCTTAGTTAGTCACTTCCTGGACCATTTCAGGGTAGGTAGGTGAAGGCGTGTAAGAATAAGAAAAGATATTTGAACCCTTAGATGACTGAGTCTTAAGTAACGTCCACTTGCCAGTCATCCCCAATGTGATCGTTACATAATCTGGTGTCACTTTGAGGATTAACAGTGAAGGGCTGGAGTCTATCCTATCAATCATTGTATAGTCAATTAGGCCTCTGTGTGGGCATGGCCTCCTCCTGAGAATTCTGCTATTTCCTCCTTGGAGGTGGGAAACACTCTCTCTCTGCTCACTCCCTTGGAGATTCTCTACTGACAAGACTCAAGACTCACTCCCTCAGAGAAGCTTTGCTGAAAAGACACGTGGCACTACACTGATAAACCCCGTTCCCTGGGAGCTGGAGGAGGTACGTGGAGACCCCTGCCATCACTGAGATGCTTCTACCACCACTAGATCCACAAGACTTTATATGCCCACTGGCCTGTGATCTTCCTCCATTTGGCATTATAGCCTGTGTTTCATTAGTCTGACGAGGATTTTATAGATTGGTATCAGACATATGGGTTAATATCAGATTTATGGACTTGATCTGAACTGGGCTGGGATCTTTTCTCAATATTCAATTACTCTTGTATATAAAGCTCTTTCTTATACACATATGAGTGTCCATGATTTTGTTTCTCTAGTCTACCCAGACTTATACACCCAGGCTATGATCCCTTGTGTTGAGCAGGTTGGGCAAGATGACTTTTAACTGTCCCTTGGGGACTGCTGAGAGGCTAATAACTTAATAGCTGGGGACAGGCTCTTGAGTGATACAGTTAAATAAGGTTTGTAGCTGAGATGTGTGGTGTTATGAAAAGCTCTTACTACTTTTCCCTGCAACCTTTGTGGCAACAGGAGTTGCCACTCATTCTTCTCCCACCAACCATTAGGGCAAAGGCAGAATTTCTGGGTCTTAGCCTGCTCTACTTCCTTGCGGGGGGGGGGGGGTAATCTGGGAGGGGCAGCTACTTCTGGAGAACCAAAGCATTTATGGAGAGCAGGGGTTTTTGCTGAGTACCATCTGTCGACTGCTCTGTCAGCTGCTCAACTGACTAGGCAACTTCGGGGTCTCCTTTGTGGTGTACATGGCAATGCACTACTGCTATTTCAGTAAGCTTTGGACACCTCTAAGAGTACCTTGATTTGACACCTATGCTTAATGGGGCACCCCTGAGTGGTTAAATACCCCTTCTCTTCCTAGATTGAGGAATGCACATGAAGAACTAGAAACCATAAGATTTTGTGTACAGGGTTAGCTTTTTTTTTTTTTCCCTTCAGCTAGGTCAAGGCCACAGGTCAATACTGTGAGTTCAGCTAGTTGAGTGAAGGCCCTGGTGACAGAGGGTTGGCCTTGATGACTTGGTGGAGGGCAACTATGGCATACCCAGCTCTATTCACTCCATCAGTTACAGAGTTGTGCCATCTAAGAACTCGGCACAATCTAACTAGAGAAAGTGGTAGGTCTTTAAAGTCTGGCCAAGGCAGGTAGTTAATAGAAAGTCATTCTAAGCAAGAGTGAAGGGGCTTGGATATGGCCTCAGGGTAAGGGAGTAATATAGCTGGGTTAAGGTTGCTGCAAGATTGAACTGTGACATCAGGATTTTCTATAACAAGATTGTTTGGCCTGTGGGATCATACTGTAATCAGTTAGGACCTCTAAAGTCTCCCACCTCCACCTTCATTCCAAGGTAAATGTAACTGCTTCTTGGACCAAAAGTGTCACAGCAGTGACTACACGCAGGCAAAGTGGCCGTCTGGCTGAGATCTTTTTGATAAGTATTCGGCTGGTTGAGGCTGGGGGCCTAGTTTTTGGATTCCCACTCCTAGGGCTACTCCCTTTCTCTCCTGGGAATATAGGGGGGATTTTTGTGAAGGTTTTGGGAGATCCAGTCATGGGAGCTGAAGCAGAAGAGCTGTAAGTTGGTTTACTGTATTCTTTTGCTGCATCCACCACAGGACGGGTTTTAGGTCCCTTTTTCCATGTAGGCCTCATGTAGTGTTTTTCCTAAATAGTACATGGTTGGAGATCACAATTCAGCACAATCCGGTAAGTCCTGGAAAGGGTCATAGATCAGTCTGATGGTAACCAGAATTGTATATGAGTACTTAATCCATTTAAAGATTTATAGGTTGGTTTTTATTTTTTTGGACAGACTCAATTCACTTCATTTTCTTTATATATATAATTGACTATGTGGTGGCCATGGCTGGAGCCTGGGTCCTCTGCACGGAGACTCTGGGGTGGGTCTTCATGAGATGGTTGGTGAATGCCTGGTAGGGAGACTTGGCTCACATTGCTTCTTTCCAGTAGGTCTTGAAGGTGGAATCAAAGGTCGTCTAGGTGGCTTTGCAGCCCCGGCTGAGG
The DNA here is from genome assembly GCF_050624435.1 of Tenrec ecaudatus. Lineage (NCBI taxonomy): Eukaryota > Metazoa > Chordata > Mammalia > Afrosoricida > Tenrecidae > Tenrec > Tenrec ecaudatus. The sequence goes on along the minus strand of NC_134548.1, from coordinate 80,812,087 downwards.
TGTAGCAGTCATCAATCCCTGCCATCAGCAGCAGCTTCTTGGGCACAGGGGCTGAGATGGTGCCAGTGCCCCTGGGAGTGGGGATAAGACGCTCCAGTACAGACCCACGTGGCCAGTCACCTTGCAAGGAACCATGTGAGGTTTGACGATCTTGTTCTTTCAGTAGCCTTGCCGCATGGGGACAATGTACAACTTGGCCAGGATGATGGCCCTGTGGATGGCGGTGGCGACTTCCTTGGAGCACTTGAAACCCAGTCCTACGTGGCTGTTGTAATCCCCGATGGCAACACAGGCCTTGAGCCTGGTCCTCTGGCTGATTCAGGTCTGCTTTTGCACAGGCATGACCTTTAGGGTCTCGTTCTTGAGGGCCATCCCCAGGGAGAAGTCCTTGATGGGCAGGGGGAACAGCTAGATCTCCTACAGGGACTTGATCTTTCTGTCCTTCACCAGAAAACCCAGCCTGGTGATGGGGAGCCACTCCTTGTCCTTGGCTTTGCCTCTGAGAGCTTCGCGGCCTTGTCCAGGTCCCAACCACAGAGGTGATCCTGTCTTCTTAGGCTGCTGCTGACGTCTCCGCGGAAGCCACCATGAGCTTCCGCTCTCGGGCCCCGGGGCCTCCAGACCCTCCTGCTGCACCGGCGTCATCCTCCATTTGGTGTTTTTTTTTTTTTTTCAGAGAAGAAGCTAGAGTTTTTATACTCAGTTATTCTTGTACTAATGCTAACTATAGATAGCATACAGGTGGGGTTTCACATAGGCAGAAGTAACACAAAAATGCAATCGGGGAAATGTATCACCCATATGACAACACATCAATGGTTACCTTCTATTGTCTGCACCTCCAAAGGCCATGGCTTTATTAGCGTCTGAAGACTCTTAACTCTGCTCTTCTAAAAGAGTGAAGAACATGTCAGCCTGAGGAGGGCTGAATTACAATACAATGATTTATGGTTTATGAACCTCACACTGATAACATGTCCAAAAGACAGTCTCCCCAATATCACTTCTAAGGAGCATTCTGGCTGTACTTCGTCCAAGACAGATTTGCTTGCTCCTCTGGCAGTCCATGGTACTTTCTACATTCTTCACCAGCACCTAATTCAAATGTATTGATTCTTCTTTGGTCTGCCTTATTTAATGTCCAACTTTAACATGCACATGAGGTGATTGAAAATACCTTGGCTTGGATCGCCAAGTGACAACATTGATCAGCACTTTAAAAAGATCTGGTGCAGCAGATTTGTCCAATGAAATACAGCATTTGGTTTTCTGACACCAGCTTCCATGAGCAATGACCGTGGATCCAAGCAAGAGCTTTTCTCAGCTTATCATTATGTCATCTGTTAGTGTAGGTTTGAGGATTATTGCTTTCTTTCCACTGCAGTAGGTGCCCTGGTAGTGTAGTGGTTATGTGTTGGGCTTCTAACTACAATGTCAGCAGTTTGAAACCACTAGCAGCTCCAAAGGAGAAAGAGGGGCTTTCTATTCCCATAAAGAGGTATTGCCTCAGAAACCCATAAGGGCAGTTTTAGCTTGCCCTATAGGGTCGCTATGCATTGGAAACGACTCAGTGGCAGTGAACTTTTTGTTACATGGATTTGTAATCCATACTGAAGGCTGCAGTCCTTGATCGTCACTGGCAGGTACTTCAAGTCTTTCCCACTTTCAGCAAGCAAGATTGTGTCATCTCCATATTACAGGGTTTTAACTAGCTTTCCTGAGATCCTGATGCCACGTTCTGATTCATATCATCCAGCTTCTTGGATTATTTTACTAACAGATAGTTTGAAGAAATATGGTAAAAAAGATACAACTCTGACGTAAAATTTTCCTGATTTTAAACTGTACCTTAGTCCCTTGTTCTGTTTAAATAACTGCATCTTTATCCATGTATGGGTTTTGCCTGAGCACAATACAGTGTTCTTAAATTCCCATTCTTCACAGTGTTGCCATAGTTGGTTGTGATCCACACAGTTGAATGCCTTTGCATAATTAATAAAAAACAAGTGAGAATTTTTCATGTATACCCTGCTACTGCCAAGATCGATCTGATGTCAGCAATGATATCCCTTATGCAACATCCTCATCTGAATCGGATTAAATTTCTGGAAACATCTGCTATACTACTGAAACCACTGTTGAATGATCTTCAGCAAAATTTTCCTTGCATGTGATATCACTTATATTGTTCCCACATTCTGTTGGGCCATCCTCCTTTGGAATGAATGCACATGTGGATCTTTTCCAGTTGGTAGGCATGTAAGTGCTTCCAGGTCTCATTAGTTTGTTGCAACATTTCTATTAGTATTGCATTCATTCCTGGAGCCTTGTTTTTGGTTAATGCTTTCAGTACAGCTTGGACTACTTCCTTCATTACCATTTGATATAGTTAAAGTTTATTGTGCCAACCTGGCCGGTAAACACGTGGGGTTAATTGAAAGGCGGAGAGATAAATGGCTTGGTGAGCCTCGCCTTTCAAGTTCTCGGGTCTCTTGCTTTTTGACGATCGGACCAGGGTGCGGCTGCCTTAGCCAGTTCCCTGCTTCAGCTGGCAAAGCTCACTTCCTGCAAGACATCCCCAAGGAGAAGCCACATGGACCTACCCTGATGCAGCCCTGGATGTTGGAGCATCCTGTAGAGACCCCTGCCAGTGCTGAGATGCTTACACATTCACTGATTCGGCTTTCCTCCTGCAGTCAGTGTCATAGTGTGTGTTTTGTGAGATGGAGGAGGACTTTGTGGATTGGTGTCAGACATATGGGTTAATGTTGGATTTCTGGGCTTGGGCAGCACGGGGTTGGGATATTTTCTTGATGTGCACTTACCCTTTATATAAAACTCTCACTTATACACGAGTCTCTGTGGATTTGTTTCTCTAATGTACCTAGACTAACACACCATTGGTTCTTAATCATATGTTATCTCTTGAAGTAGTTGAATGTCAACCAGTTCTTTTTGGCATAGTAACTGTGTATTCTCTACATCTTCTTTTGATGTGTCCTGCATCATTCAATATTTTGCCATATAATCTTTCATATTTCAGCTTGAGATATGCTCAGTGTATTCTTCCTTTTTGGTTTTCTAACTCTTGTCTTTACACATTTCATTATTTTGTTTTCTTCAGCTGCTCTTGGACATTTTTCTAGTATTATTATTTTTAATAAGTTGTTTTATTGGGGGCACATTACAACTCTTATCACAATCCATCCATCTATCCATTGTGTCAAGTACATTTATACATTTGTTGCTGTCTTCATTTTCAAAATATGTTCTTTCTATATGAGCGCTTGTTATCAGGTCATTTCCCCCCCTCCCTCACCCTCCTGAGCGTTTGATAATTTATAAATAATAATTTTTCGTGTCTTACACTGACCATTGTCTCTCTTCACCCACTTTTCTGTTGTTCATCCCCTTGGGAGAGTTTATATGTAGATCATTGTGCTTGGTTCCCTTTCTCCCCCCACCTTTCCCGTCCCCTCCTGGTTCGCTACTCTTATTGTTGGTCCTGAGAGGTTTATCTGTCCTGGATTTCCTGTATTGTGAGCTCTTATCTGTACCAGTGTACATACTCTGATCTACCCCTATTTATAAGGTAGAATTGGGGTCATGATAGTGGGGGGGCATTAAAGAACTAGAGGAAAATTGTATGTTTCGTTAGTGCTATAGTGCACGCTGACTGGCTCATTTCTTCATTGTGACCCTTCTGTAAGGGGATGTCTAATTGTCTACAGATGGGCTTGGGTCTCCATTCTGCCCTCCCCCTCATTCACATTGGCATTATTTTTGTTTTATTTTGAGACTTTGATGCCTAATACCTGATCCCATCAACACCTCATGACCTCACAAACTGGTGTGCTTCTTCCATGTGGGCTTTGTTGCTTCTCAGCTACCTGGTCACTAGTTTATCTTCAGGCCTTTAAGAGCCCAAATGCCGTATCTTTTAATAGCTGGGCACCATCAGCTTCTTCACCATACTTGCTATACACCATACTTGCTTATACAATTTTGTCTTTAGCGATCGTGTCAGGGAAAGTGAGCATCACTGGTTTATTAGATCACAGTGTTCTTGCATTGAGGGGGGTACTTGAATGGAGGCCAATGTTCATCTGCTGCCTTAATACTTAACAAATAAATATATGTACATAGATCTATTTCCCCATTGTTATATAAAAATATATTTACATATGTCATACCTGTATTTAGACCTCTGTAAATGTACTGTGTCTCCCAGTTCTTTCCTTTTATTTTTCTCTTGTCCCACTATCATGTTTGGCCTTCATTTGGGTTCCAGTAATTCCTCTTGGCTACATTGCCCTTGATGAAACCCTACCAGGCATCCTACACCCTCCTTGCCATTGATTTTAGATCATTTGTTGTTCCTTTGTCACTGGGTTTGTTAACACCATCCACCTTTCCCCGCCTCCCCTCTCCCATGTACCCCCAGCACCGCTGGTCCCGTTATTTTCTCCTCCGGATCGTTTATCTTGCCTATATTATCTAGATAGACATGCAGAGACAATAATAAGCACAAAAACATGGCAGTGCAAGACAAAACAACAAAAGAAAACAAAAACTCAAACAGCAACTACAACAACAACAAAACCAACAATAAACAAATGAAAAGCCTATAAATAGTTCTAGGTCTGTTTGTTGACCTTTAGGTGTGTTTTCTGGTCGAATCTGATGGGGTGCCATGTCCTGGCCCCAGTCTATTTCTAGTATTCCTAGGGAACTTCATTGTTGTCCTCCCCTGGCTGCTCTGTTGCACGCCTTTAGTGTTTCGCCCTGGTGTTGTTGGGTCAGATAGGTCACAATTCTTGCACTGTGTCTCCAGTGTTGTCCCCTGTAGCACTATGGGTCAGTGAGGGATGTCATGTCTTATGGTAGGGCCAGCCCCATGGTACTCTCTATGGATTGGGTGCTCTGAGCAGTAATATTGTCTTGGGGTTTGGTGGGCCAGCATGTGTTCCACTCTTTCTCTTTTCCTCTTCATTTGCTCCTGTGTGCTCTGCCCAGATGCGCCCCTCTCCCTGAGCTGTAGCTTCAGTGGTGTCCTCTGAAGTGCATTCTTCAGGGGGGTGGGGCACAGAGGGTGTCCATGTAATTGGGATTAGGGCTGGCCCTGCTGACTTCTGTTGGTTCTCTGCTTCCTGCCGGTATGTTGCATTCATGTCTTATTGCACCGGCTTGAAGTCCGGTTCGTCTCTCTCTCCTGTGGGGATATAAACAATACCTTCCCCTTGGGTGGATCTGTGCGCGGTTCCCCTGCTACCGATGTCTTTTGTCTTTCTTTCCCCTTCCTTTTCAGTTGGCTGCCATATGTATCCCTGGATTGGGTCTGGCCCCTGCCATAGTACCTGGACCTCATCTCAGGAATGTATGTATATAGTAGCTTTTCCCCTATGCCCCTTTTATACTTTTAAGTTTCCCTCACTTCTTTCCTGTCTTTTAAATGACCTTTTGTTTTAAGTACAATGTTTTTTTGATGATGATAAAAGGAGATGAAATAATTAGCTTGCTGTTAATCAAGATACTAGAACTACAACATAATTTAACGTTCAGTTAGTTAGAAATCCAAAATGAAGTTTTCTGTAGCAGTGTGCATAAGTTCCCATCATTGTAGTAAAAATGTTCCTTTTAGGTTTAATCAGTAGAGATAGTCTTCTAACTCAGGAAAGCAGCACACAAGGCTATTTAAATAAGCAGCCAGGCAAGAAGCATGCCCCATTCATGTAAGTATCATGGAGGATGATGCTTTGGGGGATGATGGCCTGGTAACTTCTGGAGAATGCATGTATAGATCATTGTTTCCTGTGGTCATCACAAACTTTCTTTTTTGTCACATAGTTTGGGGTATATTACTTGCTTGATTTTCACTGGATACTTAGAAATAGTTTAAAGGTAGCAAACCCCATTGTTTCCTTCTCTCCTGTACCTGCAGAGTAAGCTTCAGTTTCTCAAGTCAATCTGCTCTCTGTTTTTGGCTGAAGCAATGGCAGGCAATTCTGAATCGTTGTTCTTAGCAACAGCATCATCCCAGAGCTCATCAAGTCTTCTGCCGTTAGTATTCAGCTAGTCAAATATACTCTTGAGATATTTTCTAAATTCAGGTGGGGTCTATTCAAGGTCATATTTTGGCTCTCATGTACCTCGCTTATATATAAGCAATTGATGGTCTGTTCCACATTCAGACCCTGGCTTCATTTTAGCTACTAATAGTGAGTTTCTGTATCATCTCTTCCTACAGAAGCAGTCAGTTTGATTGCTGTGTATTTCATCTGGTGAAGTCCACTTTTTGTGTTGTCTGAAAAAGGTATTTGCTCCCCCCTTCCCCTTAGGTGGGGGGAGAAAAGGGGAACCGATCACAATGATCTACATATAACCTCCTCCAAGGGGGATGGACAACAGAATAAGTAGAGATAGTATCCTATGACATTGCACTTCAAGCTAGATATTGAAGATCCTTTTTATGATGAATGCTTTGCCATTCGTCTTAAATTTGTCATTCCCATCGTAGTAAACCACATGATATTTCTGATCCCAAATGGCCAACACCAGTCCATTTCAGCTCACTAATAGGATATTAATCTTTATGTATTCCTTTCCATTTTTGATGACTTCCAATTTTCCTAGGTTCATACTTTGTACATTCCACATTATGCTTGCTAATAGATGTATGCAGCCGTTTCTTATTTTGAGTCATGTCCTATCACCAAATGACGCTTCACTCCATTGTCAACATTATGGTTGACTCTACTTTGAGGAAGCAGTCCTTCTTCAGTCATATTTTGAGTGCCCTTTGACCTGTGGGCCTCATAATCAGGCAGTGTATCTGATAATGTTCTGATGCTACACATAATGTTTTCAGGATACCTACCAATGTTCCTCTGCTTTTCATAAGTATTTCAATGGTTAATTTCTCAGAAGTGAGGAATTCTGAGAGGCCTATTTTTCTTCCTCAGAAGCCTAGTATTTCTTTTCAGTCGGCACTCCCTTGTTGGCTCCAGGGGAGCTCAACTAGAATCTTTGAAATCAAGTCCTTCAATTTTAGTTACCTGTCCATATGTCTTAGGGTTACAACTTGGTTGGTCAGTTTCTGCAAGACCTTGGTCCCACATGTTTTATATGTTTTGAGCAATCAGGGATTTGTGAGAATCACATGTGTGGTGAGGATAACATGCTCCTCACCTGAGTTTAGTGCTTGAATAAAGGCATAAGTAATAAAATAAAAAGCAGAGGGTGAAACAGAAAATTTTTAAAAGAAAAAAGTTTATTTTAAGAAGACACAAACAACTCTAGCTACATAAAGAATACAGTTCAGTTGCTAGTAGCAAACCAGTAAAGAATGCTTCTTTTTGTTATTTTTTGTTTTTTAAAGAAAGATAAGAAAAACCCTTTGTAATATTACCCCTCAGAGGACCCCTTTCCATTTTGTGTTGGAATTCCAAAAGAAAACAATAACCCAAAAAACAAAAACCATAAATCTCTCCTGAATTTGCTCCTTGAAATTTGTATCCAGGGACACATTCTCATTAGTAGCAGAATTATTTTCTCTCTCTTCCAGTTTTTGATAAACCCCCAAACCATTGCTAGTGCGTCAGTTGTGACTCATTCGCAACCATACAGGATAGAGTATAAATGCTCCATAGGGTTTCTGAGTCTATAAATCTTTACAGAAGCATACCCCCTTTTTCTTGTCGAGTGGCTGGTAGTTTTGAACTGCCAATCTTTCAATTAGCAGTTCAGCACTTAACTCATGCAACACCAGGGGCCCTTCAGGGTATGCTATTGGCCTGTAAATTCCTGTCTGCCTAAGTGCTTTGTTGGTACTCAGTAAGCATCAAATTATAGGAGCAATTTAACAAAAGCCCAACTCCTGATGGTGCATAGCAGACTAGCCTACCATTCCTCATTTTGCTTTTGGTAAGTGTTAGTACTTTAGTTGCTTTGGTGTTCAAGGCACAAAAGCCTGTTTTCCCTTCCTCATTCTGGAAATCCCCAACAAAAAGTAGAAAGAAATGGGTTTGTACTTTTAAATGGGGAAAATCCTGACAGTTACTTGTGTCTCTTACTTTTCAAATTTTAGATTTCAGAAATTGGGTACATCCCTGGGCTCAAATGACAGAAATTGAGCTAATGTTTCAAAGAAGCAATTTGCTTACGTAGGAAAAGCGCAGGTGCCTTATCCGAGTAACTGGATCCATGTCTACTTAAAGCCGTAGCTATCTGCTATATTGGACTGTCCAGAGCTGCCACAGGGGAATGCTTTCAAATAGCGCACTGGGAAGAAGCTAGTCGGGAGAAGATGATAGGAATAACTAAGTCTAAAAAGACAAGATGGATAAAATGCCCCAGTCACTGCCATCACCGCTATCTCCTTGAGCAGTCCTATGAGATCTCAACTTAAACCAAGGGGCTATGACAGCATTGGGATGAAGTGTGTGTGTGTGTGTGTGCACAATTCATTATTAAATGTGGTACTCACAGGTGGAGAAGCCACATTTGCACACACCTTCTCATTTATTCCATGTCCCAGGATTTATATAAGATAATGTAAAACTGAAAGTCTAAACTTTACACCTCCAAACAGGGAGTGGAGGAGGATAATGTAGAGAGATTTGAAGACATTTCCGATGGTCAGAAAACAGGAGGAGGCAGTGTGCTAAATGCCTGTTGGCTGTGTGTTGCATGGAGCATCCCAGGGATCCAATCCTAGAGGCTGGAGTCCGGAAGGTAGAGGGTTTTGGTGGGGAAAATATGTGGGCACAGTATTTCTTTTCTACCTCATTGGTTTTCTTGCTGGAACTGAATGTTCTGTCTTGAACTTGTCCAAACCTCATCAGAAAAGGTACACGTGCGTTTTAAAAGTTGGTGATTTCCCTGGGAAATCATAGCCTGAACGGAATCTCATGGCCTGGGCCACCAGATTTCACTGTGACAACTCTAAAATTGTGATGACAGTATAAGGCAGTTTGTGGGTCCCTAATCACAGTTTTGGAGAGCTAATGGTGGGACACAAGAAATAAGAAAACCCAGAAATCCATTCTTCACACCAGCCTATCCTAAATCTAAAAAAGAAGAAGCACCTACGAAAACTAGGGAAGCTCCAGAGAAAAGAATAAGGATTAATAGACTGAGGTAGTCAGTAATGAGAGGAGAGAGAGGAGGAGGAGGAGGAGGAGGAGGAGGAGGAGGAGGAGGAGGAGGAGGAAGAAAAAGGAGAAGAAGAAGAAGAAGGAGGAGGAGGAGGAGGAGAAGAAGAAGAAGAAGAAGAAGAAGAAGAAGAAGAAGAAGAAGAAGAAAAGGGAGAAGAGGAGACCCTATTTAAGAGTAATTGCTGGCATATATAGTCCCTCTTCACTCATCTCTGTGTCTAACAGACTGGTGTAACCATGCAGTAGATGGGAGAGCAGTGAGCCACATGGCCTAGCACACAACCTACGTATTAAAAGGGGCAGGACATAGAAATGCCTACCCCTAAAGATGGTCTGGATCAAGGGTCAGCAAACTATGGCAAACAGGCCAAATCTGATCTTTATCTTTGTTTGGCATGAGCTAGGAATATTTTGTTTACACTTTAAAAGGGCTTGATAGTAAACAAACAAACACACGAAAAAGATTACCTACAGAGATTGTATGTGGTCCACAAAGCCTAAAATAGTTAACATTTAGCCCTTTACAGAATAAATTTATTAACTATTGGTTTATATGATGGGAGAAATCCCACCAATCTCTGGTAAGAAGCTTGCTGAGCATTCCTGAAAAGGCAAACTAGAGGAGGTTTAAAAGAAACAATGGAATAATAGAAACACCAGGAAACACCACTCAATATGAAAAGCATGCCTTTCAAGATGCATGGGCCTGAAACTACATAGAATATTAATATATGAATGGACTATAGCAGGAAATCCAAGAATAGCTACAGAGAACTAATGAATGCTAGGCAAAGAATGTTTTCAAAGAGACACTGCAGGAAGAGACAGAGCTTAGTACTGATTAGGGAATTTTTGTTATTGTTTGATAAAATGGAGAGAAGAGTTTGAGCCCAGGGATTAACAAGATGCCAAGTTAGATAATATTTCTAGAATGCAGCTGGGTATCACATGGACACCTGACATTCTCACATTAAAATTAAGAAAACTCACTGCCACCGAGGTGATCCTGATTCATAGAGGCCCTATTGGACAGAGTAGAACTACCTTTATGGGTTTCCAAGACTGTAAATCTATGTGAGTGTAGTCTCATCTTTGTCCTTAGGAGTAACTGGTGGTATTGAACTGCTGACTTTGTGCTTAGCAAGTCCATGTGGAACCCACTCCACCACCAGGGAAGGGTAAAGTAGATTCTGGGAAAGTATATTGGTTTGCTCTATTTTAAATAAACACCAAATATAAAAGTTCACACTAAAAAAAAAGTAAAGTAGGGATACTACATAGATAGGAAGCTTATATATAAGCTTCTACATTTAAAAAATGTAATATGATCTATGAAAATCCATTTTTATACAACTTCTAGAGAAAACATCCACTGTATAAAGCAGGACATGTATAAGAGGACTTCAAAAAGTGTAAGGGAAAATTCATTTATCTTTTAAATCCATCTTCCCACAATATTTTGAAGCCCCATAATAAATGGCATTTTGAGGGAAACAAGGAATGTTTCTAAATGGAAAAGTCTTTGGATTCACAAACTAAAGAACCATTTGAACATTTTTCTGTAAAGCATGTACATGAAAATGTTCAAAGAAAATGTATGTGTCATTAAAGTAGAAGCCATTTGTGGGGCTTCTGTACATATGGTACTTTATATAAGAAAACCCCTCTGAGGTCAGAGGCAGGAACTAGCTGGCCTCTGTCAGTGACACTCTGTGGGACCTTAGGTAAGTTGATTGTCCTTTTGGGGCCTCAGTTTCTTTATCTATAAGTGAGAGGTTGGTCCCTTTCAGTTCTAACATTCCATGACTGCAGATAAATATAGAAATAAGGTAAATACAACGATCTAGAAATAAGGAATATTCCCCAAAGAGAGCTTTGGAGTCAAGTAGAAAAAAGTAGCAACGAACTATAATAAAAAGAATACAATCTTATCAACTAGCCAGAGTAAGTACATTTCATTTAAAAATGAATGAAAAGATTTATAATTTATGCTTGATAAAGGAGGTTTAAGAACGCACATGTTGATATTTCTACAGCATCACACACGCAAGGGAGGAAGGAGTTTGAAGGGACTTACATACTGAGCGCCATGCTGTGTCCGCATGCAGAGCATTTGACAACATTGGACAGTTAAAAAGAGCTCAAGACCATGTGCAGCATCAAGTTCTGTAACGCTGGGCATTACACATAGTATGACAGGTGCCGACTGGTTGTTGCAGTTCAGATTTTGTTTCTGGATGTTCTGCTATTGACTAGGTGTCGTTTCCATTTTAAAGGTATTGCTGTAGCTATTCCATGTGCTACAGGACAGAACTCTCCCATAGGGCTTTCTTGGCTGTCATCTTTATGGACCTAGTTGAGCAGTTTAGCAGGCTCTTCTACAGTCATTGAGTGGAGATTTGGTGCTATCAAATGCCACTATCACGCAAAAGCGTCAAAGCAAATATGTTCCTGCCAGGGCCCTCCCAGCCAACAGCTGCCGTGGTGAGGACGGCTAACTAAGGGATGGCGATATGAACAAATCGAACATCTTTTTCCTGTTTTTCTATTTGTGAGTTCAACATGTTCAAACCAAATGAGGCAAGATGTATTGAACAAGTCAAATCAAGGTTTTCCAGGTTGATTAAGTAGTTGATTCAATCTGATCATTTTTTAAACACCAAACTTATTTCTGACCAAAAATGACAATATACATCATTTTTCCAGAGACTAATCACTATAATAATGGCAGAAACAATGGGCAAAGTCAGTTGGGGAGTCATGACTATCGTTATTCAAGGGCTTGAAGTAGTTATAATATCACTGGAACATATCCCCTCCCAACACACACACACACACACACACACACACACACAGAGGAATGTTGCTGTTAATGACTGTGGGACATTTTGAGAACCACTGGCCTAGACTTTGGGCTTTACTGAACAGAAGTATATATCTATTTCACATAACCCAGGACTTTTACACATTTTTTGCTAAACATCCTAAAAGTGCCCAAATGTGTCTATAATCATTTACTATTGTATTCATCTGTAAATATGTTTCAAAGTTGTTCAAAACTTTATTTCATCTCTCTGTTTAAATCATTATACTTTGCTATCCTTTGACAAGGCAGCTCTTTGTATTTCTTTCCCACCCTCTTGTCTTTCTAAGTCCCCAAATATATTAGTCACTTATATATGAAACACATGCCAAGGCTTTGGAGGAACTGGGTATGTCCAGGTATGGCCTCATTTTCACGCCAAGCTGAAGTGACTTCACGTAGTACAGATGGGGTGGGGGGTGGGGCAGAGGTTTGTCTTTATTAAGTACAATAATCCCCACCGATACTAGACAACTGAGTCAGGACATTGATTGGAGTTTCACTTTTCCAAAACAGGATATGGCCTCACAAAATCCTTAAGGACTTTCATTCTTTTACTCAAATGGCAAGTGAGAATAATTCCATGAACATAAAAGGCTTAATGTACACTAATAATTAACTAGGGTTTCTCAGTGGTTTTAGTACATTGTGAGAGCCCTTTGATAGTAATCATTGGAATAGCACTGAGTATCAGAACTATTTAATCGACTATCAGCAGTTCACCAAAATAACTCAAGTAGTTTAAGGTATTTTCTGGAGTTTTTCATCAGGAAATTTGGCCAAAATTTACATTTCTATAACTAGGTGATACCTAAAATTCTATAAGTAGAACTTCATTCCTTTGGTTTAAGGCTTTCCCCTGTTCAAACGCAAATGGCCCTCAAAAGCAATATGATTAAGCCTTGTAACAAATGAACTTATCCTTTTCCTGAGAGCATGTATTTCCTAGAGAGGAGAACAAATGAGGGGGCATTGAGGAGCGATGGTGCTGGGAAGCAAGGATCGGGGGAGAATGGAGCAGAAAGAGGACAGTGAGGATCCCAATGACAGACCTCCAGTTCATTCACTATTTTGCTTAAGGGTTGTTGTGATCTGCTTCCTACTGAAATTGGTGTTACCTTGCTGCTTTCAGCAGGTTACCTATAAATAAACCATGCTTTCTGATAACATTGAAGATTCTTTATATCTTTATAGGTCTACATAAATTTATAACAATGAAAAAATAGATAGCAATAAAGCATTGCGAGGGAATTACCAAAAAAAATCTGCAGACCCCTATTTGTTCACGGGGTGGGGTGGGGGGTCAACTAACATCATTTCATCGAATGCGCACTGGGGCCAGGACTAGGGTAAGGCACTTGCACAACCCTTACAGTGGCTGTCTTCTTAAATGTGCTCCAGGAGGCTCACTCACCTTACCTTAGTCCTGAAAAATCATAATAAAGTGAAAGGTCATCATTGTGTTACAGACTTAGCGATAACAGAAGGCTGATCCAGCGAGGGAACAGATCACTGACCATGAAACTTTTTTTTTTAATTGAAGGGTTCATTTATGAGAAAGCAGGCAGTTGTGTGGGTAGGCGGCGCTGACTAATACATCTATGCTGGCGAGACACTTTAAGTGGATGTCAGGTGGAATGCTTGTTGTAAGAGCACGTTCAATGGAATTCATCCAGATAAATTGGTCAATTTATGGTCATTAAGCTAACACGAACTCTTTTTCTGCCTACTGTCAGCCTCTTTTATGGGTGGGCTGTTTGCTAGGGATGCTAGTCATGGGGGCTGAGGCCGAGGGACAAGTTGAGGTAGGCAAACTAGGCAAAGGAGAGGACGCACCAGCAAAGCTTACTATTTTCCTGAGAATATCGTGCTCCCCCATCCTCATCACTTAGTCTACAAAGATGTAATGAATATCCATCAAGTAAAAAACACTCTGTTACTAATTAACCTCCTCTTCTAGGGACGGCTTCTCTATTTTTGATGGAATTGAAGTCAGTCTAGCAGAGCCACTTGGTGCTAATGGTTGGAACCAGAGGGTAAAAAGTTACAGAAACAACTTGAAGTGGAAGTTGACCTACCAGGGTCAACTGTATTTCACTCAAATAGCTTCTACATTCCACTTTAAAGTTATCATTATTATTCTGTTCTCGGGAAGCCTTCCTGAAAGGGACTTCCAGCCTCTCTTCTTAGTAGAGTAGGTTTAGAAGGCAACAAACACACTGTAGTAAATTTTGGGGTGGGAGACAGAGAGGGTCGGAGAAGGTTGAGGATTAGAAGTGGGAAAGATGTTTGGTGTTAGGTGAATCAATATTGGCAGAAAGTTTACAGTTCAGTTGTTTGGGTTGAGGTCCACCTGATACAAAATAAAGTGGATATTTCTAGTTCAGAGTGTCAAGTGGGACTAGGCTTCTGGCCCCAATCCTCTTGTGCTAATGGGAAAGACACTTGGTGTTTGCAAGCCATGGTGGTGATGGGGGAGATGATCTCAAAGATTTCAGGTATTCCAGGAAAGCAAGGACCAACATAACAGAGAAGTGTAGAGGTGTCTGGACATTCAATTTTGGAATCTTTTGCAAAAACTACCAGAGGTGGTAAGATGAGGGGAGAAGAAAACCCACTAGAAATAGCAAGCATGAAGCCTCGAGAAAAACAGTAAAAGTCCTATGCTGTATTAATTTCACACTCAGCTTTACCCCATTGCTACTGAGTTGGTTCCTGACTCATAGTGATCCTGTAGGACAGAGTAGAATTCCATAGGGTTTCTGAGACTATAAATCTTTAAAGGAGCAGACAGCCTAATCTTTCCCCCTTGTTGTAGCTGGTGGGTTTGAACAGCTGACCTTGTGGTTAGTAGCCAGATGCTTAACTCAGTGCACCACCAGGAGTCCTCTCTCGGTTTTAGAGTTCAATTATTCATAACTGTTTATAAGAAGCAAAGCTCTGATAGACTTTAACTTGGATTAGGTGAAAGCACACACCTTCTTTCTTTTCCTTAATGCTTCAGCCATTGACAATTCTGAGTCTGGGGCAAACAAGTGTGGTATTCAGATATAAATTCAAGCCAGGAGTGAATCTGTCTTATTTCCAGCAAAACAACCCCCACCCCAAAACCTAATTAAACTCGTCAATAAAAATAGTTCAAATACTTTCAAAAATCAGTCGAATTTTTCCTTAGCTATGTCTTATTTTATTTTTAAGATGCTTATTTTGAATGGCTTCTTTCTAAATTGGGGAGTGGAGGAGTAGGGGGTGGTGTGCTAATCGCCTCTGCCAAGAAGTCGGGAATTCAGCACTATATCAGCCAAGGGCCTAGGCCCTAGGGCTTCTCCCGTGAGAACCCTAAGTCTTCTCCAAATGGGATGTTTTTCAGTTGCTGGGCCCTGCTGGAGTGTAGATGACTGAGCTGAGAGCTTGCTTTTCACTAGTGAGCAACATAACCTATTACAGTGAAGAGACCTTCTTTTGTCCTGGGGCTATTACTGCACCCCCTGGAGGTTAACTAATGAACTTTTGGAGTGAGGAGAAAAGATGGGGTTCCTCTTTGTGAAGCAATCTACATTTTCAATGGCAATTTCTTCTTCTCTCTTGAGAAGGATAGACCATGAACTCTTCATGACTGGTCTAGTGGGGTTTGTGTGTCAGAGCTTTGTTTATTTCCTCCTAACATGCTAGAAACCAGGCGTGTAAAACTCAAACAAGTCACTGCCCTTTCCCAGCTTAGAAAACTAGCAAACGACAGTTCATGCCAATCAACTCTGTGGGGAGGGGAGAGGTAGAAACCATGGCTCTGGCACTTTGCCACATCCCATTGACCCCCTAGTCCCAGCCCTCTCTGAGTGGTTAATCGAAAGTTGATCAAAGAGCAGAATTGAAATGGCAGAAAGTGTGTTATGAGTCACACCCATTTGTGAGGCTGCCTTTCAGATTTTGGATCTGTTCTTTCGGTCTATATGCTCCTGATGTTCTGATCAGAAGAATAAGCTTTCCTTTAAACAAATACAAAAGCCACCACAAACTACATTCTGAACTGAATGGTGGTAGTCAAGTTCCACTTGCTTTCTATCCTTCGACTAATTCCTTCCTGCAACGAATCCAGCTTTCACTGTTGAGAGACATATGCAGGTGCTCAAGGCACATATGCCAGTTACCTTGGACAGACAGCTGAGTGAACAAATGGCTGCTCTGGTTGTTGGCTGAGCTTGTTCATTCAAAACAATCCAGTCTTGACCTTTCCTAGCTAATGGAGGTGGAGTGAGGAGTGTGTGCATGCGGGGGAGTGGGTTGGGTGGGGTAGTGGTGGTGGTTCTGTACATTTCTTGACACTCATCACCCTGACTTCCGTGTAGACAGTCAAACTGCAAAAGGCATAACGTTTCAGAACAGTCACATTCAATCAACCTTAGGCTGAACTAAGTGCACACGTGCAAACTTCTCCCGTGGGAGAGTTCGATTGTGGTCGAGGCATTGGGATCATTCTGTAGCTCTAACCAGGGCCATAAGGCCTCTCCAAGAAAGTGAATAACCATCGAGGGTCCCCCAGCCATTCCTCCCCCCAAGGTTTGGTAGGCTTCCATCTCCTCTCACACGGGGTCCCCCTCCATGACAACAGCCAGGCATAGATTAACCTGGGCTTTGATGGAAAAGGTAGCATTCATACTCTTGAGTCTGGACATTTCTTCCGTGTACATTATTAAGAGAAAATTGATAGTGATGGCAAAAACTGTAAGAATGAGAAAGCAAAATATTTGAAGATGATCAGTGTGCCTTATGACTTTAGCTGTGGCTGAAGTAGTCTCTCTTCTGCTATCCAGACTGTGAGTCCATTAACAGGAAACGTAGGATCTTGTGGTCCTTTTTAAAAAAGCCTGTCTTCTCTTCCTCTCTCTACTTAAGTTTAGCAATCAAACCATGCTTGTAGAACCCAGGGCTTAGGTGCTGGAGTTATCAGTGGTTTCATAGTCTTTTGAAAACTGTGCTATAATTCTCCGAGCCAGTGGGTTGGTGGTCTTTAGTAGCTCGGCTGCTGAAGGGCGGGACCTTGGAGTTACCTTACTTCCTTTCTTCTGCAGCAGGGCCTTGAAATCATCATTTCTGCCGGCATCCAGGGGGGCACTGCTGCCTGAGCCTGCAGAGGCAGCAGCCTCACTGATTGTAGAATCAGCTGTGTTCTTTGTTGGTGAGTGGGCGCTGGGTCGGCTGCCTCCAAAAGCCTCACCAGGCTCCTTCCAGCCAAGGAGCTTTCTTTTGGACCTAAATAAGAGAGTTTGGTTTAAGTGAAATCATGCAGCAGTTATTTAGTAATGCTTCATATAATTTCATAAATGCCGGTGATATAACCGGAGACCTTCTATGCAGTAATTTTGTGCGGTAATATCTACCAGCTTGCTCAGTGAAGTCCTCTAGAGCCCCTTGTTGGCCCACTTCCTGCTTCCAAATATCTTTGAATGCTCTCAGCTGGAGTTTCTTGGCCTGTGTCTGCACGTTTAGTCTTGCCCAGGTTCTGGGGCCAAGGAAAGATCTAAGGTAGTGGTTCTTGACCTTCCTAATGACGCAACCCTTTCCTACAGATCCTCATGTCGTGGTGACCACCCCCAACCATAAAATTATTTTCGTTGCTACTTCATCACTGTAATTTTGCTACTGTTATGAATCGGGCCACCCCTGTGAAAAGGTCGTTTGGACCCCAGAGGGGTCGCGACCCACAGGTTGAGAAACATGGATATAAGCGTCAAGGCTATTAGCTCATAGTCTCTGGATCAAATCAGCCTGGGGGCAGACTCTGTTCTGAACTGGTGCCTTAGTTCCCATAACTTGGTTCTTTCAAATTTCCTTGTGAATAACTGGTCCCCATCTGGTTCCCCTTTGCCTGAGTTCCTTCTTTGACACTCTGCCTGGTGTCTCACCCTTTGGAGAAATTTTGGTATAAGACATTCTCTGACTGTTGAATCCTGTGAGGGTTGAAGGTCTCTACGGCCGACAGAGCAGAGCCCTGGTAGCACGGTGGCTTGAGTGTGGGGCTGCTTACCACACGTTTGCCAACTTGAACCCAGCAGCCACCCTACATGACAAAAATGTGGACATCTACCCCCGTTAGCGTTTCCAGCCTCTACAACTCGATGGAGCAGTTAGAGTTTGTTATATAGCATTGCAATGAATCAGAATCGACTCAAAAGCCGCGGGTGGGTTTTGTTCGGCTTATTTGTTGGTTTTTTGGGTAGACAGAATGTTGAGAGAAAAGAGAGAGTTACAGGAAAGCCAAGCAGTTAGGGGACAAGGAGGGCCGCTGCTCCACTCAAAGGAGTCAGTGCGTTTTGAGATCGGAGGCCCTGCATTGTGCTCACCTATGTCGATATTTGGATTAGTCTTCCGGTTCGATTCTAATGGCTGCTTGGAGGGAGCAGGTTTTCTCTCAGGATAAAGTGGGAAGGCAATTGCAATATGAATTAAGGAAATAGGACCAGACCTGTGTATCACAGTAAATAAATCTTCAGTTGTGCGGGAAGCCATAAATACATCATCATCATCTTCTGCAATCGATTCAGCTGTTTTATCACTGATTAAGCTTTTTTCTTCCATGCTTGGATCCATAGAACTCCCTAGACATAAGAACCAGAAGGGATGACTTTAAACACAATATCTATGACAGTGCATACTCTTTTTTGTTACTTTATGTTCAAAGAAACTATCGGAGGGCAGCAAGTGAATTTTCAATGCTTTAATTTTGCAGAGGAGGAACATGAGCCACAGTAGAGTGATAAAAGAAACAATGAACCCAATGGACTAATGCAGTGGTTCTCAGCCTGTGGGTCGCGACCCCTTTGGGGGCTAAATGACCCTTTCACAGGGGTGGCCCGATTCATAACAGTAGCAAAATTACAGTTATGAAGTAGCAACGAAAATAATTTTATGGTTGGGTGGTCACCGCAACATGAGGAACTATATTAAAGGGTCGCGGCACGAGGAAGGTTGAGAACCACTGGACTAATAGATCACATGAACATCAGGTTCCATGACAGTGAGTCCAGAATAACGAGATTGTGCCTGGCTACCACTACCGATTGCTTGGAAAGGGATCACAATAGAAGACCCTGAATAGAGTGGGAGAAAAATGTGGAACAAAATAAAAAACAATAAAATTGATGAGGCTTACTGGGTGGATAGAGACTGGTGAAATCCCTGAGACTGTGGCCCTTAGTTACCCTTCAGACCAGGAAATGAATTCAGTCTCATGGCTCAATTTTCAGCCAAACAGTGGACAAGTCTATAGGAGGAACAATAACACTAGGAAGGTATGCATACCTTAGAACAATCAACCATTTGAGATCAAAAGGGCAGCATTTACCCAAGGACAAAGTTCAGTGGGGTTGGGGAAGAAGGAATGGGATGGAAAACCAAGGGAAGAAGTGAGATAAGTGATGTTACACTGCGGGGATTGTGATCAATGATATGAAACAAAATGTATATGGATCATTGAATGGAAAACCGATCTGTTCTGTAAACTTTGACCCAATTCACAAGAAAAAGAAAGAATAATTTTGAGAGGGGGAGAGAAGGAGGCCGAGGAGGAAAATGAGGAGAGAAAGAAACCGAGCCCCCTTTCCTTTAAAAGGCACCAACCAAGGATCTGCTGGTCACAGATCCGATGGCTTCAGAAGCCTACAAGTCGTGCGCTGGCGCTAGAACTCAGCATGAGTTCAATGTAGCTAACGAACTGTGCTCCACAAATGAAGGACGGCAAAGAGTTCCTATGGCAAGGTCTGCATGTCTGACTAGGTGATGGCGTCCTAAAGTCCTAGCATCCTGGAACCTACTTTGCTTTCATTTGATCACTAAGGGCCCAAGGGTAGACTGGGCCCAACGTGGACCAGGAAGATTCAACCCGAGGTTACTCCTGATCCTAAGAGCAGTAGGGCGTTTAGAGTAACCCCAACTCTTATGAGGAGTGGTCATCTTGGGGCCTGGATGAATTATTTTGGGGTGTTTGATTCTGCATTTGGTATTCCCTTCTCACCCTCACATCTCCTGTGATTGGAAGAAAAAGACAAAAGACAGCTTACTGACCCAGGAGGTTTGCCTGTGGAGTTGACGTCATCTTGTTTCCAGGCGCTTGCAGATCCTCACAGGTAGGTGGACACTTGGCATCTTCCTCCAGGGTGATGATGGGACTGAGAGGCAGCCTCGGCTCTGCCACATAAACGTCCACCTGAGCTGTGGGGGAGGTGAGAGGCAGGTACAGCACGCTGGGCTTTTTTGGTACAGGAGGTGGAATCTTGCCTTTCTTTTGCTCAGCTTCTTCCTGACTCTGGAGGCTAATTCTTTCAGGCAAGGCTCTTCCTTTGAGGCTCTCATCTTCCACGGTTCCCAGAGGAGGTGGGTGTGGTCCTGAGAAGAAAGCACCAGAGGAACTGGCAAAAGGGGTGAAAACTAGTGGTAAGCGTGCTACAGATTCCCCTGGGCTCTTGCCATCAGAGGAGCTGGAAGACTTTGGTTTCCGCACCACTGTGTAGATGTCTGGAGGGAGTGGCTTCATGTGCTGAATTGAGCTCTTGGTGGTCATAGCCAGAGTAGGTGAAGTTAGTGGGTAACCCCTGGGGGCTGATGGGGTTCTGTGGACCAAGCTCAAAGGCCTCTGGGCCAATGGAGGCTTCTCAGCTACAGGGGGCTTCATTTTTCTCTCAGACAAGGTGAAGACTTCTGTTCCAGGCTCTTCAGCATAGTCAGGACTGTCGGCGTCATCTTCTGGCTCAGACTTGCTGACTGACCTCAGGCGTACAGAACGTAGGTCAGATTGAGTAACCATGGGCATGATTGGCTGGTTGGGACTAGCTTTCTGGGCCAGTTTGGCCCCAAAATTTGTATCTGAGTGATGCCGGCTCACCTTGGTTTTGCTTTGGATGGAGATACTCATACAAGACATATCCAGGTTGGTGGAAGAGGTCAAGGGTAAGTCAAATGATAGCCTTGACTTGGAACTTTTCTCCATTGGTGATGTCGGGGGTAGTGATGATTTCCTTTCGGGTACCACTGGACGTACCCGAATGCCGCTGCTAGGAGGGGCAAAGTGGCCAAGAGTCAAAGACATGGAGACAGTGGGCGTTGGTGTCTCTGACTGACTGGAGTATCCACTGGAGGGTGACATTAGTCCAGTGGGCCTTCCTGGCGAGGTTATCTCCCGGGCCTCCATCTCAATGGAGAGTTGGGAAGGCGTAGTGGCTCTGGAGGTGGAAGGGGAAGCAAGAGACTCTGAGCTGCCTTGAACTTGGGTGCACTCAATGACTGTGGTCCCAGTGGCAGTACTAGAGCTGGACAAGGACTGGTAGGTGTCACCAGACTTCCAGTCAGTAAGATCCCAGTGGTGGGAGGATTGTGTACCTTCGGCATCGTTGAGGGTTGACATAGGTGGCTGGCCCTGAGCATCTGGGTGGGCCGAATTATGTCCGTGTTGTTCCAAGGAGAGACAGAGACTCTTGGGTCTCTGGTCCTTGGGGCACGTTCGTCCCTCTTCTGGCAAGAGGACTGGCTCATCTTTGACCAGTGAGACGCTGCGCATTGGTGGAGGAGGTTTCTTTTTGGCCTTCTTGAGCGAGATACTCTTGGACCTTTGCCTTCTGTGCTGGGCCTCCTGCTCGGCACCAAAGGAGGCAATGTTGTCAGCACTGTTGCTTCCCTCACAACTTGTACTAGCGTAAGGCAGGGCACAGGTTTCGCTGACCTTCTGCCTTTCATCATAGTCCATATCTATGATGCCCGAGTCTGTGGGCACAGACAGGGAACGTTCACGGAATTTGCTGGTCCCACCTGGGCCTCTCTCCAGTCTTGAGGTACCACTGGTCAGAAGGCCAATCTTGGCAGTTTGTTCTGGGACTTGCCTTCGTTGAGGAGGGTGCTCTGAGTAGCTAGCTAACCCACTGCATCCTGCTGGGTTAGCACGAGCGACAAAGAGGGTGGCAGTCTCCTTTGGCATCAGAGGCGGGGGTGTGTTTAAAGAGACCCAAGACTTCCCGGAAGGATTCTTTTCATGTTCATTGACTTGATCGCTCTGGCTGGCGGCACTTGGAATCATGTAGGTGAAAGTATCTCCCTGCCAGGAAGTGGAGAATGTAGATTCTGTTGTTCCATTGCAAGAATTGGGGACACTGTACAACATTCCCATCCTCTCCATGCCTGGAGGGTTTGCACCACTATGTTCTTGGTGAGCTTCTTCCCGATGGCTAGAAGGATTTCTGCGTACTGATGAGGTGAGACTTTGGAACTGAGCTTCCTGACTAAGTGCAATTCTTCCGTGAACACCTTCTGGAACCGAATGGTTGGACCTGCTCTCTGAAGTGGTTGAGTGGGCCACACTGTCTGCTGGGATGTTGCTATGACCTGGAGGAGGCAAACACAGAAGTTTAGTGATGCAGAAGGAGACCCCCCCCCCCATTGGTTATCTAGAAACCCAAGCACCAAGGTTTTTCCAAGAAGCTCTTGCCAACAGCTTGATCAGAATTCCTTGGTTTGTCCGTTCCATAGCTGGGGATGCTGGGGAATTTGGGACCTTGCTCATTATCACACAGTGAGTCAGTGACAGGGTGCTCTGAATTCTCATCCACACATCAATTATGATTGCTGCGTTATTAATACTCTAACTTTAATGATTTATAAGAACACTCGCCATTTTTGAACACCTACTAGGCAGAAGGTACATGGTAGCCAAAGCACACGAAATAACTCTAATGCTCAAAGTTGTGTCAACATTATTATCCCCAATTAGTAGATGACGACACCGAGGCACAGAAAGGTCATGTAACTTGGTCAAAGCCTCTGAGTAAGTAAGTGAAGGGGCTAGGATTTACATCCGGCTCTTTGGAGGACACTTATTTAATGGTAGCAATGATTCCGTTAAGATGGTGAATTTAGAGACCATCCCTTTCCCCTTTAACTCTTTGCCTAATTTTGGCCTATAGCATGGGAGACAATAGTATAATGAAGTTAGTAGCCTGAGAGACAATATTCAATTGCTCTCCTTGTTCGATTGCTGCTCTTGGCAAAAGACATATTGGTAGTCATAATTACCACACTGGCTTTTTTTTTTTTTTTTTTTTTTAGGAAATCCAAAGCCTATTTTATCCCCAACTAGCCCTGTTCGCTATCACCTCAATACCACCTGGGGCAAGATTGGTGGGAGTCAACCATGGAATGTGGATGTGAAATCAGTGGTGGTGGTGGGGTCACCTTGGTCTCGCTGGGAATAGTTAGAGAATCCAATAATGGTCCGCCTCCGCCTCAGGGTGGACTTGGGGTTCACGGCTGTCTCCGTGTTAAACAATGAGTGTCGCAAACGTGCATGCTTATCAAACTGCTGTCCTGTAGCCAAAATAAAGACACTTGGGTGCATCCTGGCTTCTGCTGAAAGTACAGTGGAAATTGGCCCAGGTAAAGCGAAGAGCTGATGGCAGCAGCAATGGATATGAGTAGCGTTTAAGCAGGTGGAACGTCCTTCCCTTCCCTCCCAATTTGGCCCTGGACACCCACAGCCCCAAGGGACACACGCTGGGCTTCATAGACCATCTCCAGGTTCACTCATGGGTTTCAGATGGACTAAAACAGTGGTTTTCAACCTTGGCTGTGTATTGAAATAAACCAGAGCATTTGAAACTCTAATACCTGGACCCCCACCTCATAAACATTTAAATCTCTGGGAGTAGGCTCAAGTATAAGAAGCATCTTGGATGAGTCTGATGTACATCCAGGGTGAGCGAGCCAGTGGCGTAGACCGACAAGTTGAGACTAGTCGCTGAATTGGAATCCTCTTTAAGGGAAAGCCAGGTTCATGTTTCCGAGAAGCTGTCCCACGGTCTCCCACCAACCAAGCCACCACCGGATATTCTATTCTATAATATGACCCCACTGTCACCCCCCCCCCCCCACCCTGACTCCACCCCCACATAGTAATTAAGGCAAGGGAGTAGTTCTCTCTCAAGGTGTTGGGTCGGTCATCAGCTCCTGTGAAGTTGTTGGGGCTGGACCAGGGAAGTTGTAAGTTCCCCTTACCCTCTCTTGTTCAGCAGCTAGCGAACTACAGCCCTTTCCTCTTGGCCCGTGGCTGCATATGCATACCCATACTTCAGCAAGTGGCTCAGTGAAAGAAATCCAGGGACAGTCTTCTCCAGCATAATAGCAACATTTAGAAACAAAGCACGAAGCATCACTTTCTGAATCTCCGCTCACCTCCTCTTTCTGCTCTCAGTACATGTTCCGAGGCTGTGGGCTCTGTTCTGGACCTCTGAGTTCCAGAGATGCCGCCACCTTCCTAGAGAGCATCACTCTATATGGACCTGTCCATCCTCATTGTCTGTATCGACTTTGTCTAGGGTACCATGGATTGGTGCTAGGCCCTTGGATCCCTCTGGCCCTTTGGGGCAACTTAAGTCTGGATTTCCTCAGGTCACTGGCCCTATCTGCCCCACCCCCTCCATAACTGACCATTCTCCTTTTCTTCCACTTACAGTTGATGGA
The DNA here is from genome assembly GCF_050624435.1 of Tenrec ecaudatus. Classification (NCBI taxonomy): domain Eukaryota; kingdom Metazoa; phylum Chordata; class Mammalia; order Afrosoricida; family Tenrecidae; genus Tenrec; species Tenrec ecaudatus. The sequence continues at coordinate 80,787,571 of NC_134548.1, read as the reverse complement.
ATGTAGGGCACAAACTAATAACTAACAACGGGCATGGTATGTGTGACCTATGTCCTCAAAGCCACTACTACAAAGTGGGCTACATATGCCACCGTTTCCACTGTTACGGGCAGGTAGCTCTGGATTCCCTACTGATAAATTTTGTCTCAGTGCCTTTCTGTTACTGTCCTTCTTGAAGACCTTGCCAAGCAAGTTGAGAAGCCCACGTAGCTAGAAGACCTATCGTGTCCTTAAAGGGCCACAAAGCCTCTGGCCTGTGCTCTAGTATGCTCCTTTCCCTCTCCCACCAGCACGAAGACTCGCCCACGGCTCCTTCAATTGCTCTCTGTGCGAACCAACCCTGGATCTTGGCAAAAGAGGTTGCCTTTCCCCAAACAAAAAAGAATGGACAAACTGTAAGTTTCTGTACACGCTTGAAAGAGCACACAGGTTCATAAAGTTTTAGAGTTTGTGTTTGTAAAAAAGTTGTTTACTATCAGATGGCATGGTAGTGCCAATAGGCAGTGGAGAAACAGCACCAGAGGCCCCCCTCTTCTGCATGCCTCGGTCCCGTGAACAGGGCCGTGATGAAGACAGAGCAGGATGAGCTAGGAGCAGAGAGGATGGTCCGCTGTGGGAATGGATGCAAGCGAGCAGAGGGTGTGTTCAGCAACTCTACCAGAGATGTCGATGGGCACAATGCCCGAGTGCGTGGAGCCAGGCGGAGGCCACCGCCTCTCCTCTAGGATGGGCAGAGGGGAAAGGCTTTTCCAGGCTGTTTGATTGCTGGTTGTGGTAGACTGGCTCAGTGAGGCCTCAGGGGTCCTGACACCCGGGGTGGTGGTCTCCTCCTCGCTCAGCTGCCATTTTGTAGGCTGTTGGGAAAGAAGGTGATGGAAAGGGTGTATTCCCCACTGGCGATGAGTTAGTACCCACGGTTGGCTGTTTAGCTAGGGGGGTAGAGTCATCATTTGGGAGCCAGAAGAGGCTGCCTGGTCAGGTACTTGCCTGTGCAGGGCCCATCCAGGCGGGGCCGCAGAGTAGCTCTGCTGACACATGAAGGTCAACTGCAGCTGCCAGTGGGCCATGTCAGCAGGTGGTGGTCCCCTGTCAGTGGGCACAGGGTGAATGCTACACGCCGGCTTTCTCGGGTCAGGGAGGAGGCAACTCACCATGGACACTAACTCCAGATGCCTGGGAGGCTGGGGCCTTGGATTGAGAGTAGGCTCAGGGGGCTCCTCAGAAGGGCGGAAGGTCTGCCCCAGGAATCTGGCCTCTGAGTCCTGTTCCTCATATTCTTCTGAAAAATAGCATAGTGGATACACACTCTAGGGGCCATAGCCACACGCTGGGCTGGGGAAGGGCCGTGAGCCAGGACTCCTGCTCTAACCGCAAGGCCGAACTTACACTGTTTCTGTAGGATATTATCTGGTATCTGAAAGAAGATCATTCTTCTACCCAGGGCTCAGAGGGCTGAGCAGAAAGGGAAGGCAAGAAATCCAATCTGCGCTGGTTCAGGGACCAGACCATTGTCTCTGAGCCCCACTCGAAGACGTGCTGCATGCAGAGAGAGGGCTCAGGGCACCAAAATCTTTGGCTACTTTTTATCGCAAGAGTCATTTTTTGTGAAGTCCTTCTTCAGAGTTTCTGCAACCCTACCAGAGAAGTGACCTGTGTTAAGCCAGAAGAAATTTGCATTTGGAAGTCCAACCTGGAGATCTCTCTTTGATGTTGAGTTCTGATTTGAACGTCCTCCCTCCCTCCCCTTTCTGGCCTGGTTTCCTGCACCTTAGTTCCAATTTGGGTAGTGTCAGGTGTAGGAGAGGGATACTGAAGGAAAGAAAGGAGGTAGTGCCACAGGGGGGAGGAGAAGTTTGGGAGCAGAGTCAGGGGATGAGAAGGATCCAGTGCGAGTACAGTGGGCTTGATTTCCGTGAATTAGATGAGTGAATGAAGAGAGCCAGAGTAAAGCAGAGAATAAGCAGGCGTGCATCTATTTACATCTGGACACAGACTCTTAGAGTCACAGGAACTTGAGGTTTGGCAGGACCTCCAAGGTTCACTGTTCTGTGCTAGACCTGCCCCCTCAGCAGCCCTCTAAGGTGCTGTTTAGCCTGTGCACACACCTGCATGAGGGGACACTGTTCCTTCCAAAGGCGTCTCATACCATCCATGGACAGCTGAGGCTGTCAGGTGTGTCATGAAGTTCTCCCTGTCTTGAGGTGAAGCCTCTCTAAGGTTTCTATCCTAGTTCAAGTTCTGCTCTTGCTGGCCCCAGAGAACACATTGACTTTACATCTTCCCTGCATGACAGCAACTCTGTTCTGGGAACGCAAGACTCACCGAGTTCCTTGGAAGCTTGCTTCTCTACGGTCGCTGTGGCTGTGGTAGGGAGCTATGGCCCTTTGGGGATTTTCTGCCGTCCAAATGAGTTAACCTTTGCTGGGATGCTTAAATGAGAGCTGTTATGGCCTTAAAAAAATTTTTTTTCACACAGCATTCACACAAATGTTTTCTAAGCACCTCTTGGCGATCCGGCTCTGTGCTTCTGGTAATACAAGGCTACTAAAATGTGATTCTTTCCATTGAGAAATTCAAGTCTGGTGAGGTTCACCAAATATATACCCAGGAGGAGTACATGACTGACTAATTGAATGAATCAGTGAAAGAACAGGCACTTCAGAACTATATACATCCTCTCAACCTGGATGATGCAAAGTGTCATGTTACGCTACGGAGGGAATGCGAAACATAGAATTAATGTCCGACAATTTGTTGGTGTTGTCGAGGTAAGGCTGTAACTTTGAAGAAAGTGTAAGTGTGCGAATGAAGAGAAGGGAGGAAGGGCTTCTAGGCTTGAACAAGTTTCCTGAAGTGGACATGCGTAAATGGTAGTCATGTCAATGCATGCCTATCGAGCTTCTGACTGTTACCGAGGGTTCATCTGTATCTTTTTATCAAGGCACTGCTTACAAAGAGGACATTTCACAAGGGGGAAGCGTTCTGTGCAGTGAGTTGTATGTACCCAGACCTCCTGCGGTCGCGTCCTCATAGTTGCAGCAGCCTAGTCGTCCTCCTCACGGCGCCTTTCTCCTCGGTGTGTCTGCCTTTCATATCATAAGGAATCACATTGTATTCATCTCTGCCCACGTCCAATGGACATGTCATGGGAACTGGTATTATCCGCTAACAGGGGTTTCTCCAGCTCCAAGTTACTCTCGCTAAGCGGTTTGTACGCGTTCTACCGCTAATCCTTGCAAAGCCGTACGGTAAGGAATTAGAAGCTTCATTTTCAAGGTGGCCGATTAATCCGAGGCTGGGGGCATTTGGGCCATCAGCATAATGTGACACAGCTAGTTCGTTGCGGCATTTGCATTTGATTCCATTTCTGTCTGATTCCAGTCTGGACTTTCTCCACCCTGCCTGCTGTACGCCATCTGAGTGCGTGGGCAAAATGGCTGGAGCTGCTGCATGGGAATGAAGGGAATGCTGGGGGCTGTGTCTTTGTGGTGGTGTTAGCCATCCGGGAAGCACGGGGTCAAGTTTCCTGCAAGAGCAGAGTGAATGCAGTCCAACTCCGGGAGCTCAAAGGCATGAACCACATTCAAAGAGGAGGTTGGGCGCAGGGGTTGGTTTCAGTTTTTCTTTTTTTACATTTTATTAGGCGCTCATACAACTCTTATCACAATCCACACATATACATACATCAATTGTATAAAGCACATCCGTACATTCTTTACCCTCATCATTTTCAAAGCATTTGCTCTCCACTTAAGCCCTCTGCATCAGGTCCTCTTTTTTTCCTCCTCCCTCCCCGCTCCCCACTCCCTCATGAGCCCTTGGTAATTTATACATCGTTATTTTGTCATATATTGCCCTATCCGGAGTCTCCCTTCCCCCGCCTTCTCTGTCGTCCCTCTCCCAGGGAGGAGGTCACATGTGGATCCTTGTAATCAGTTACCCCTTTCCAACCCACTCACCCTCCACTCTCCCAGCATCGCCCCTCACACCCCTGGTCCTGAATGTATCGTCCACCCTGGATTCCCTGTACCTCCAGCCCTCATATGTACCAGTGTACAACCTCTGCCCTATCCAGTCCTGCAAGGTAGAATTCGGATCATGGTAGTTGGGGGGACAAAGCATCCAGGATCTGGGGGAAAGCTGTGTTCTTCATCGGTACTACATCGCACCCTGACTGACCCATCTCCTCTCCTAAACCCCTCTATGAGAGGATCTCCAGTGGTCGACATTTGGGCCTCGGGTCTCCACTCTGCACTTCCCCCTTCATTCACTATGATATATATATATATTCTCACATTTTGAGGGCATCTTTGATCTCACTTTCTTCGTGAATGGCCTGACCCACTGACCTGCTTCAGCCTCCGTCGCCTTTCCCCCTTGGCCTGCTGAACTGACCTGTTATTGTGAAGTGGATTCTGGCTCTGAGACACGAGAGGGTGAACTAGATACGGGCTTCCAAGGCTATCAATCTTTACAGAAGCAGAGACCTCCACATCTGCCTCCTGGGCACTTGGTAGTTTCCAACCCTGGACCTTTTTGGTAGTAGCCCAGAGCCAGGCAGGAGTAGTGCCCACTGGTGGAAACAGAATCTTCCAAGTGGCAGGCGGGACACATGTGCTTTGCTTGTCACTGTGTAACAGTTCCTACTTGTTCTCCCTCTTGGCTGCCTCCCTTTGTCCACAGCAGCTCAGGCTCCTTCTGGTGGGCGGGGCCTTCCCTCTCAGAACCTTTCACCAGGCTCTGCAGAGTGCTGCCAAGCAGGTCTTCCCACTTTGGGGCCAGCCTGAAGAGAGGAGCCGGTCCCCTGGCGGTTGCCACGGTAACCTTGAGTGGGCAGGCGCCTTCTCATTGAATCAGTAGGAGGCGGTCAGTGGGATTTCGCCCCCCTCCCCGCGGGGCCCGCCTGGGGTGGCACTGGGGTGGGGCAGGAAGGCAAGGTGGCATTTCTTTTAAAAAAATCATTTTATTAGGGGCTCATACAGCTCTTTTTACAATCCGTACATACATCATTTGTGTCCAGCACATTTGTACATATGTTGCCATCATCATTCTCAAAACACCCACTCTCCACCTGAGTCCCTGGCATCAGCTATTCATTTTCTCCTCCCTCCCCGCTCCCCCTCCACCCGAACCCTTGATAATTTATAAATAATTATTATTTTATCATATCTTACACAATCCAACACCTCCCTCACCCAGTTCTCAGCTGTTCATCCTCCAGGGAGGAGGTAACATGTAGACCTTGTCATCTGTTTCCCCTCTCTCCGTCACCCTCCCTCCACCTTCCTGATATCGCCACTCTCACCACTGTTCCTGAGGGGCTCATCTGTCCTGGATTCCCCATATTTCCAGTTCCTATCCGTGCCAGTGTACATCTCCCAGTCCAGCCGGTTATGTAAGGTAGAATAGAGATCATGATAGTGGGGGGGGAGTGAGGAAGCATTCAAGAACTAGAGGAAAATTGTATGTTTCATCGTTGCTACAGTACACTCTGACTGGTTCGTCACCTTCCCACAGCCTTCTGCAAGGGGATGTCCAATTTCCCCCAGATGGGCCCTGGGTCCCCACTCTGCACTCCCCGTCATTCACAATGCTATGATTTTTTTTTGTCTTTGATGCCTGATACCTGATCCCTTCGATGCCTTGTCATCTCACAGGCTGGTGTGCATTTTCCATGTGGGCTTTGTTGTTCTTCAGTTGATGGCCCCTTGTTTATCTTACAGCCTATGGAACCCCAGATTCTATATATTTTGAAAACTGGGCACCATCAGCTTTCTTTACCTCACTTGCCCATGCATCCGCTTTGTCTTCAGTGTTCGTGTCGGGGTAGGCTGGTGTGCTTCTTTCATGTGGGCTTTGTTGTTTCTTAGCTAGATGGCCGCCTGATTGTCTTCAAGCCTTTTAGACCCCTGATGCTACATCATTTGATAGCCAGGCATCATCAGCTTTGTTCACAACTTTTGCTTGTGCACCCACTTTGTCCTCAGTGATCTAGTCAGGACAGGCCAGTGTGCTTCTTCCATGTGGGTTTTGTTGTCTCTCAGCTAGATGGCTGCTTGTTTATCTTCAGGTCTTTAAGACTTCAGGTGCTATATCTTTTGGTAGTTGGACACTATCAGCTTTTTCACCACATTTGCTTGTGCACGCATTGTCTACAGCAAATGCAGGTGCTATATCTTTTGGTAGCCGGGCATCATCAGCTTTCTTCACCACATTTGCCTGTGTACCCATTGTCATCAGCGATCGTGCCAGGCAGGTGAGCATCTCACACTGCCGAATTGTTAGAACAAAGTGTTCTTATGTTGAGGGAGTACTTGGGCAGGGGCCCAGTGTCCATCTGTTTCCTTAATACTAAACCTATAAATATATGTACATAGATCTATTCCCCCCTCGTCGTATATAAATATATTTACATCTTTATATGTCTGTATTTAAATCTCTATGACCTCCCTTTGCCTCCTAATTCTTTCCTCTGTTTTTTTGTACTTTCCTCTTGTCCCACTATCATGTTCTGCCTTCGTTTGGGTTTTAGGAATTCCTCTCGGTTACATTGTCCTTGATCCAGCCCTGCCAGACCTCCCACACCCTCCTTGAGACTGATTTTGGATCACTTGTTATTCCCTTGTCCCTGTGCTTGTAAACATCCTCTTCCTTTCCCCCTGCCTCCCCTATCCCCATGTCCCCCTGGAACTGTCCTCCTGTTGTTCTCTCTTCTAGTTTGTTTATTCCACCTATCCCTTCCAGGTAGACATGCTATGTACTATATCACAAGATATAGAAGTTCAATGCTATCCCAATCCAAATTCCAGCAACTTTCTTCAAAGAGTTGGAAAAAACAGATTACCAACTTCATATGGAGAGGGAATAAACCGAGAATTAGCAGAGAACTCCTCAAGAAGAAGGACCAAGTCAGAGGGCTTGCTGTACCCGACTTTAGCACCTACTACACAGCCACAGTGGTCAAAACAGCATGGCGCTGGTATAATGATAGATATTCAGACCAACGGAAAAGGATTGAAAACCCAGAAATAAAATCACTGGTATACAGACAACTGATCTTTGATAAGGGGCCCAAAAGTATCAAATGGGAAGCAGATGCCCTCTTCAATTCATGGTGCTGGAAAATATGGATCATAGCTGCAGAAAAATGAAGCAAGACCTTTATCTCACTCCCTGCACAAGAATAAACTCAAGGTGGATCACAGATCTTGAGGTAAAACCCCAAACTATTAGGGCCATCAATGAGGGTATTGGGACAAACCTGAGAAACTTGGCACAGGGAATACATAGGCTATCAGAAATTGGGAAGGACACCAACACGGAGGAGGCAAATGGGACATACTAAAAATAAAACACTTATGTACATCGAAAGAATTCACCATGAGAGTAATAAGAGAGACTACAGAATGGGGGAAAACATCTTTAGCAATGACACATCAGACAAAGGCCTTATTACTAAAATCTACAATACACTGCTAAACTACAACAAGAAAAAAAAACCAATTGTCCACTCAGGAGGTGGGCAAAGGACCTGAGCAGGAGTTTCTCAAGGGCCCCATGCACACACTGCCCACGGGAGCCACGTGGGATTTGCAGCTCAGCCCGCTGCCTGCTCTTGCGTCTGGATGTGGCCCTTCCTGCACTTTGGCATCAAAGGCTCCAAAGGCCCTGGGAACATAGCCCCTGTACCTATCTGAGGCCTCCGGAAATCTCCATGAGCCCACACATGTAGCCCCGCGAAAATAAGAGAATAATTACAGGGGTGGCATGGAGAGTGGGGGTGGGGTGGGGGGAGGATGCCAACTGGGGCCTTCAGCTTCTAAGAGCCCTACCAGAAGTTAACTCCTTGTTACCTTCTTGAATTCTATCTGCTAGCTAGCGGATACCCAGGTGGGGGCAACATTTGATAATTACCCTTCTTAAGCAGGCTTCCGGTGCACCTGGAGTCGGAGTCTCTCCCAGATGCATTTCAAATTAGCATAATCCAGGATTATGGTGCCTCTGAAGGCCCAAAGACCCCTCACATCTGCCCAACCTGCGCCTGCCGTTGCCACCCCTCTAGCACCCACTGCCAGCTATGGAGTCCTTGTCAGACGACCGCATCTCCCTGCCTGTATTTCTGATACAATGAGAGACTTCCATTGTCAACTCTGGGCATCACGTCCCTGGAGGCACCGCGCAGGTGGCCTTTCTGATTTCCTTTCTACTGGTCCATTTCTGTCACCTCGGAGAGAAGCCCCAGCATGCCAGTTTCCTGTGCTTCTTGTATGAAACCTGTAAGAAATTCCATGGCCCATCTCCCCACGTGTGGCTAAAAAGGTCATTGATTAGCTCAAGCAAGGACACTGCACCCCCTGCAGCCATGCAGATGCTTCCCAATTCCGCTCCAATTCTGGTCTTGGTATAACTGCTGTCTCCAACACCAACTCATTAAAGATCAGGCGGATTTGTCTGCAAAGAGCTCGTGTGTCACCCCAAATGGTCAACTTGGATGACTTGATTCTTCAATGTGTGGATCAAGAAAATCAAAGATGTATCCCCAAGCCAAACCCGCTCCCTGAGGCTCACGATCTCTGATGCTTTTGCTGCTCACTTTAATGATGAAGAAAGGAAAAATCATGGTTATGACCATGAGGATGAACACGAAGCTTTACCTGAAGACCAGTGCAAGTACATAAAGTCATTTTGGCAAGAAATGAGGGGGGAGGAGGAGGTGAAAGAGATGAGGAAGGAGGAGGAAGAAGGAAAAGATGAGAGAGGAGGAGATAAAACAGAAAGAGGAGGATGAAGAGACGAGGAAGAAAGCAGCACAAAGATGAGAATAAGGATAAGAAAAAAATATGAGGATGGGGATAAGGAACCAGAACCAGAATAAGAGATGGAGCTGTCTGAGAGGACCTAGACCAGCAAATGGACATTATAAAGAGTCTATTGTCCCATACTTTATCCCAGGATCCTGACTATGAAAGTGACAACCATGCCAAAAAATGTCCTCAATGTTTTGCTGCCCATAATACAACCTGGTAGATGGAGGAAGCAGAATTGCATTCCACTTCTGGAGATGCGTCCTGGTACCAAGTCACCATTCTCCAGCTCACCACCGATTTACTGAGCATGTCACTTGGGCAATGCCAAATGAGAAGGTACAGCTCAGTATTTATTCACTTTACCCTGAGACAGGGGTCATGTGTTGTATGCAGCCAAATTCACACGTGAGTGCTGGGGCAAGATGCCACCTCAGAACCATTCAGCCCCCTTTCCTGCATCCCCTGCCCCGTCCACTCCAGAGTTTGTCCAGACTTACAGACCCTGGAGAAGACATGCAAATCAGAAACCTGTGGCGCGCTATATCAGCTGGCAAGCATGACTAAGGAGTGGCACGCCCTCAACCTAGGTCACATGGAAAGGAGGTGTCAGCATTGGCTGTCACCTGGGTGTACACTCTCCTTAGCCCAGACACAAGCCAGAGAGCAGGTTTCCAGGCCTGCTGTCATGATTGAACTGGATCCCCTCTGTGCTTCACTTCCAGTTGTTTTTAACCCTTAACTTCTCTTATGTTTAGTTCACCCTGTGCTACATAGTTCTAGCCTCTGACTAGCTTACCAGAACCTCCCTCACTGCTTCCTTGGTCTGTCCCAGTGATATAAAGGACAGGCTACACTGAACAACTAAAGCCACGGAGGCCAGTTACTAGAGAGATTATCAAGAAACATACTTGGAAGCCTCCACCGGTCTCAAGCGATACCTCTGGCTGAAAGGCCTTGAAGGAGACCCTCCATCCAGTCTAGTGAGCGAACCTGTACAAAGCCACATGTCAAATGGACAACATGGCTGAGATTTGCCCTTAGGTCACTGTGTAAGCCAGTGCTTCCCGACCTTCCTAATGCCGCGACCCTATAATACAGTTCCTCATGTTGTAGTGACCCCCAACCATAAAATTATTTTTGTTGCTACTTCATAACTGTCATTTTGCTACTGCTATGAATCGGGCAACCCCTGTGAAAGGGTCGTTTGACCCCCAAAGGGGTTGCAACCCACAGGTTGAGAACCGTTGGTGTAAACGGATTCCCTTCCAATGCTTGACTTTATCTTCACACATACTCCTGCCTGACACAGCCAAACAAAAACATTTTTTTCTTGGTGTCTTGATTTTTAGTCCTGTTCCTGGAGTTATTTGGGGTGCTGATTCAGAAAATTGCATTGAATAGACTGCATCAATTATAGTTTCTTAGATATGGCATTCTGCTATATCTTTTTAGCTATTAAGTTAATCACAGCTATTGATTTATCATTCTACTTTTAAATATGAGAAGAATTCAGACCTACAAATTGTAGGATAATACAAAAAAGGTAAGAAATATTTGAAAAAGGATTAGGTATTCATAGAAAAAGTGGGGAGGACCAACTTCCAAGTGTGGGAAAAATGACTAACAATACTTTTAAGGACCTTAATGGGGGACTATGTCTGGTAATATGCACCTAATAAACCACATTGGCCCTAGTTTCTGTACACATCCTGGGGACCCATGCCAAGTGCCATAGACTGGGGCATTGAATCATGAATCTTCAAGGCGCACAACACGCTCCAAAGGCCATACCAGAGGGATCCATTGTGGAAACTCCAGTAGGTGAACTAGACTGTACCTCGAACACAGTTGTAAACTGAGGACTTAAGACTGAAATTACATGGTGTTTGAAGAAACAAAAGACAGCTAAACCAAAAGTATTGAATTGTTGGCAGGCAGACAAACATTGTCCCAGCACATCAAGGCCCTACTTGCTGTGTTAAGATATGTATTATTCTGGCAGATCTGTGATTGATATTGTCAGTGGATATTAATGTAAATTTTGCCTGACAACCAACTCCCGTTGTTTGTGTGAATAGCGTTCAGCAACATAAGGATTTATTTGTACAAATAATTCAGATATTGTGACATGTAATTAGCCTACACTTGTTCAACATCCCTCTCTCAACAGTGTTTTAAATATTAGTACCATGTGCTGGAAAAAATGGATGTCTACCTGCAGAAAAATGAAGCAAGACACTTATCTCACCCCATGCACAAGAATAAACTGAAGGTGGATCACAGATCTCGACTTTGCTGCAGGGACTACATAGGCTATCAGAAATAGGGAAAGACACAAATACAGATGAGTCACAAATTGACAAGTGGGACATACTGAAGATAAGACACCAGTGAACATTGAAAGAATTCACCAAGAGAGTACGAAAAGAGCCCACGGACTGGGAAAACATCTTTAGCAATGACACATCAGACAAAGACCTAATTACTAAAATCTACAATATTTTTTTAGCTTCCAAAAAGAAAAAAAACTAATTGCCCACTGAGGAGGTAGGCAAAAGACCTGAACAGAAGCTTCCCAAGGGCATAAATCTGAATGGCCAACAAACATATGAGAAAATGTTCCCAATCATTAGCCATAAGAGAAATGCAAAATAAAACAAGAACAAGATATCACCTGACACCCTCAAAGATAGCCCAATTCAAAAAGTCAGAAAGTAACAAGTGTTGGAGGGGCTGTGGTGAGATAGGAACTCTCATCCACTGCTGGTGGGCCTGTAGTTATGTACAGCCACTATGGAAATGGATTTGGTGATATCTAAAACCGATGGAAATGGAGCTACCATATGACCCAGCAATCCCCCTACTGGCCATATAACCAGAAGAGGCAAGAAACAAACCACCACCAGACATCTGTATTCCAATGTTTATCGCAGCACAGTTCACAATTTCAAAGAATTGGAAACAACCCAAATTCCATCAACAGGCAAATGGATTAAAAAACTGTGGTACATAGATACAGTGGAGTACTATGCAATGCTAAAAAGCAGTGATGAACACATGAAGCACATCACCGCATGGGAAGAACTGGAGGAAATTATACTAAGTGAAGTGAGCCAAGCACAAAAGGACAGTATAACATGAGTCCGCTGAGGTAAGCTTAAAAAAATACAAAAGGGGCTTACAAACATTCCTGGGGTGAGGTCCAGGTAGTATGGCAGGGGCCAGATCAAATCCAGGGATACATAGGTGAGCCAACTAAAAAAGAGGGGCAGAAAAAAAAATGGGTAGTGGTGGAACACGGCACTAACCCACCCAAGGGGAGAGTATTATTTATATCTCCACCGGGAAAGAGAAACCAGACTTCAACCTGGTGCTCTAAGATGTGAATGCAACAGGCGGGCGTGGAGTAGGGAACCAGTAGAGAGGTTTGAGGGGCTGGCCCCAATCCCAACTACGTGGACAGCTGCCCCTCCCCCCAGAAGAATTTACTTCAGAGGACAGCACTGAAGCTGCAGCTCAGGGAGAGGGATATGTCAGATCAGAGCACATGGAAGGAAATGAAGGGGGAGGAAGAGAGAATGGAGCACATCCTGGCCCACCAAGCCTTGAGGAGGATATCCCCACTAGAGCAGCCAATGCACAGAGAGGACCATATGGCCGGCTCCACTATGAGACACGACATCCCTCACTGACCCACAGCCCTACAGGGGACAACACTAGGGACAGAGTGTGAGAATTGCACCCTATCTAACCCCACCACACCGAGGCAAAACACTAAGGGCATGCAACAGAACAGCAAAAGGAGCAGAGCAAGGAAGTTCCGAGGGAGTAACAAAAATAGACTTTGGGGCCAGGGCATGGCACCCCATCAGACTCGACTGGAAAACACTCCTCAATGTCAACAAATAGACTTTGAACTATTTACAGACTTTTCTTTTTGTGTATGTCATTATTTTTTGTTGTTTTCTTTTGTTGCTTTGTTTTGCTCTATCTTGTTTTTGTGCATATTATTATCTATGCAGGTCTATCTAAATAAGATAGGCTGGATAAACAATCTGGAGAAAACAATGGGACTGATATTTCTTGGGGGACATAGGAGAAGGGAAGGTGGGGGAAAGTAAGTGGTGTTAGCAAACCTAGGGATGAGAGAACAAGTGATCCAATATCAGTGGCAAGGAGGGTATAAGATGCCTGATAGGGCTTGATCAAGGGTAATGTAACTGAGAGGAGTTATTAAAACCCAAATGAAGGCTGAGCATGAAGTGGGACAAGAGGAAAGCACTAGGAGGCAAAGGGCATTTATAGAGGTCTAGATACAGGCATGTACATATGTAAATATATTTATATATGATGATGGGGAAATAGATCTATGTGCATATATTTATAGGTTTCGTATTAAGGTAGCAGATGGACATTGGGCCTCCACTCAAGTACTCCCTCAATGCAAGAACACTTTGTTTTATTAAACTGGCATTCCATGATGCTCACCTTCCTGACATGATCGCTGAAGACCAGTGGGTGCATAAACAAATGTGGTGAAGAAAGCAGATGGTGCCTGGCTATCAAAAGAGATAGCATCTGGGGTCTTAGAGGCTTGAAGGGAAAGAAGCAGCCATCTAGTTCAGATGCCCACAAGGCAACAAAAGCCCACATGGAAGAAACACACCAACCTGTGTGATCACGAGGTGTGAAAGGGATCAGGTATCAGGCATCAGAGAACAAAACATCATGTTATTGTGAATGAGGGGGAGTGTGGAGTGGAGACCCAAAGCCCATCTGTAGGCAACTGGACATCCTTTTCCAGAAGGGCCTTGGGGAAGAGACGAGCCAGTCTGGGTGCAGTGTAGCAAAGATGAAACATACAACTTTCTTGTAGTTCTTTAATGCTTTCTCTCCCCCACTCTCATGATCCCAATTCTACCTTACAAATCTGGCAAGACCAGAGAATGTACACTGGTACAGACAGGAATTGGAAATAGGGAATCCAGGACCAGATGAACCTTTCAGGACCAGTGGTGAGAGTGGTGATACTGGGAGGGTGGAGGGAAAGTGGGATGGAAAGGGGGAACCGATCACAAGGATCTACATATAACCCCCTCCCTGGGGGATGGACAACATACAAGTGGGTGAAGGGAGACATCGGACATTGTAAGACATGACAAAATAAAAATAATTTATAAATTATCAAGGGTTTATGAGGGAGGGGTCCGGGAAGGGAGAGGAAAAATGAGGAGCTGATACCAAGGGCTCAAGTAGAAAGCAAATGTTTTGAGAATGATGAGGGCAATAAATGTACAAATGTGCTTGACACAATGGATGGATGCATGGATTGTGATAAGAGCTGTATGAGCCCCCAATGAAATGATTTTTAAAAATTATTACCATAGGCTAATCAATGACACTATTAACAGAAGATCCTGTGTACCAGGGAGTTGAATAATAAGATTCTCTACCATAAATTTACAAGGAAGTCTCTAAGGAGAGCCCAAGCCAGGCATGGATTTTTGGCTGCATTTAATCCTGGCTAAAATCTAAGAACAATTAGTTCTTGTGACATGCCCCTGCCTGGTACTAGCCCCCATGAAGGAAGCACTGAAGATATATGTGCTAGAACAAAGTGTGGTGAAGAAATTAGATGGTGCATGGCTGTCAGAATAGCATCTGGGATCTTAAAGATTTGTTTCCAAACAAGCAGCCAGCTGGGCTCTGTGGCACACTGGACCCCTAACTCTTCCCAACAAGTGATTCAAACAAGCAGCCATTTATGTGGGATGTCAACTAAATTCACATGGAAGAAGCACACCAACATCCCTGACTCAAGGATTGTAAATGATATAATCCAAAGATGAAAGGAGGAATAGTATCGGAGCTAAAAACGTGAGATTCTGGATTTCAAAAGCCTATGAATGACAGTGGAATTCCAAAATACATTTGTGAGATCTACACAGGAAATAAGCCTTTGCTGATTTCCCTCTAACCATAAATGAGGGATGGAAATAAACTGGTTACCAAAGCGAGTGTATTAGAGAAAACGATAGTAGATCAAAACAATAAACCTGACTTGAAGGGTTAAAACCCTGTCACTTCATTTCCCCTCTCATTCGCTTTGGGCGAGATCTGGTTTTCAATATTTTTTGTCTTTTTTTTACATAATAGGGTTTATCTCTGATACATCAATATACATCAGATACATCATTATGGGTAGCTGTCTTAAATTTTTTTTCATGCGTTTTTCTGGTTGTTTTTTTTTTTGCATATGAAACCCAGGATTGATGAACCTATGGAGCAAACAACTAGAATAGGGGTTCCTTAGCGGGCAGAGTGGGAGTGGGGTGGCGTAGGAGGAAGGGGAGGTGGTATCAGGAGTTCAAGAGGAAGAGCTTTGAAACTGATTGTGGTAACAGCTGTATAGAACTGATTGATGCGATTGAACTATGGAATCATATGATGTTTGGATGATCTCCTAATAGAAAAGTTTGGGGAAGAAAAAAAAGAATTAGGTATTAAGGGACTTCCAAGGGAAGCCATATATGGACCCATGGTGGCTAGTTGGTTACACAATGAAGTGCTAATCATAAGGTCAGTGGCTTGAACCCCACTAGTCACTCTGCAGCATTTAAAAAATTAAAATGTTTGGAAACCCAAAGGGGCAGTTCTTCTCCGTCCTATAGGGCGCCTATGAGTTAGAATCAACTAGACGGCAGCAGATTCTTCTGTTTGGTTGGGGAGGCCATGCAATCTCTACAGAGACTATAAGCTGACTACTGCAAAGCCAGAACACAGCTGGAGATGAGTGGAACATAAAGAAGAATATTGAAAGGGCACATAAATGGAAGGTGTGAGGCTAATTTAGAGTGTCAAAAATGTAAAACTTCACAGAAATTTTCATAAATATTTTGAAGATCTAAATTTTCTTCAAATTATGCAGTAAATGTTTCAGAACACATTTGATTATATAGAAGTCAATGGAAAATTCATGTTAAATGTTTCAGAGGTGAGGTTGATTCCAAGCTTCTTTCTAAGAAAAATGCTAACTTGTATGAGCTTTGTGCACAGGTGGAGATGTTGTGCTATCTTATAACTAAAGTGAAACATTTTAATTTTAATAAAGTAGTTTGAACTCTGACAGATTCCTTCTCTGTTTCAGAACATTTGAATCTCTATTTACTGTACCAAGTTAACTACCAGCCAGTTAGTTGATAATGACTCATAGTGATCCTACAGGACAGAGTTGAACTTCTCCTATGAGATTCTGAGGCTGTAAACCTTTATGGGGGCAGAAAGTCTCATCTTTCTCTTGCAGGGTGGCTAGTGGGCTTGAATAGTTGACCTTGTGATTAGCAAGTCAAACGCATAATTCCCTAGGCCGATAGGGCTTAGTTATTGTACAGGAACTCTTATTTGTGACCCCTTTTAAAGATAACAAGTTGGGACTGCTTGCTATTCAGTCCCTAATTAAGGTGAAGTGATATTTGGGGGGAAATTTCAAGTTCATGTAATTTGCACTGCTCAATTGTATCTTCGGATCAAAGGAAACAAGTGAAACCTAACTTGATCTCACTATTTAGTACCACACAGCTACCTTGACTAAAGCCCCTGTGCACTTCCGCTAGCTCAGGCTCGCTACCACAATGCAGTGCTAGTATAAGAAAACCCCAATTGTTTACGGATGAGCCGAGTGAGAATGGTGTATGTTCTGTATCTCAAAAACGACCGCTGATAGAAGAAAACAGGTGCCAGCTGTTGGAATCAGTACGTCAAATACCTAGAAACAAGTCTCACATTGGAGGTACCAAAATGTTCCCAGTGCCCTTGGACCTGCTTGCCAAATCTGAGCCCTCTCCTCTCACCATCTTGCCCTCCTGGGCATCCCTGATGGATACAGCGCAATGTTGCCGGCTCTGCTCCTTTTCTTAATATTGCCTCAAGGATCGAGGGTTGATCGAGGGTTGGGCGAGGGTGGGAGGAGGAGGAGGAGGAGGAGGAGGAAGAAGTTTTCTACAGTAAAGAGAGACTCCTTCTAGACTGCAGTTTGCGCCCCAGGGTAACCGTTGGACTCCAGCTCCTCGCCAGTGGTCTTTGCCGGAGAGAGCCGAACTGGTCTTTCCTTCCCAAGCAGTCAGAGAGGACCCGATGCCTGCTCTTGAACTCATCCTTCAGCTTAAGGATTTCTTAGTTGAAAAGGAGCAAGGACGTTTCATTCTATAGACTGCAGCTGCTGCAACCTCCAGGCTGGGGCATCTTCATGCCTCTCACATGGTGGGCAACCCATTCCTTTTGGCTGTCCTGCAATTAAACAGGCTTAAGTCTACCCACGATTAACCCTGGGACTTCTAGGTATAAACATGCTGCCACTGAGTCAATGATGACTCATAGTGACCTCCTGCGTGTTTCTGAGACTATAGCTTTTTAGAGTAGAAAGCCCAGTCTTTCTCCCTCAGAGCTGCTAACGGTTTTGAACTTCCGACCACACAGATTGCAGTCCAACATGTAACCACTACACCAACACGGCTCCAGAGATATAAACATAGGGGCCCTTATAAGGAGACCCACTGCTTGCCTTTAGTCCAGGGAATACTTTTTAACAGTGGTGAAACACACATTTACTATGTCAGTTCTCACCACAAAATGCCAGCTAAATCAACTGGTTTAATCGCCCTTCAACACTGAACTTGTAGTGACTGGCAGCAGGACAAGTGTAGCCTAAGTGTTGTGACCAGAGGGAAGCCAACAGTAAATTAAGTCTGACAGATAAACCTCAGCCCAGTCTCTGGCTTTTGAGTCCAAAGGCAAAAAGGAAAGAGCTGGAAGAAGAGGAATCACAGAGGAACCTAGTCCCCTGGCTAGTTTCTGGTAAAGCCATCCGTGGGAGGTAAGAAGCCTTTTTTGTTTTTGCCAAAAAGTCTGGGGGTCAGTGAAGCTGGCTTCCTGGAACCTTTTACAGAGCTTCCTCCCTCCGAAGGCACAAGTAACACATAGTCAGTATGGCAAGGTTGGGAAATAGAGAACATAATAAGAATTAAACAAAATCTTCAAGATATTCAGCATCCCACTGTACACGTTGCTGCCTTTCTTTCTCATGCCCCCCCCCCATATTTGCAGAGCTGAGCTAATTCTGCAAGCTCTTGATCCCTAGGCTTTCCAATGGCTGATCCCCATGCAGGAGTACCTGGGGGGCACCAATGGGTAAGTGTCTGACTACCAGGCCAAAGGTTGGTGCTCTGAACACCTGAAGTTGTCTGGGAAGATGGCTTGGTGATCTGCCCCCAGTTTGGTGGCCTAGTTCTAGCCTGCACACATGGTTGGCATTGGCTCGATGGCGGTTAAAGACACAAGCCACCAGCGCGGCCCCACATGCAGAACAATTGATGAAAGCGGCTGCTCTCCGAATCTGCTGGACACGTGTCTAGTTTTCCCCTACCCCGCAACAAGCAAGAGCACACAATGAAGAAACTGCATCAGCTTTTCAGCTTAGTTCCTTAGGAGAGAGTTCCAGAGGGGCAACTGCTGTTCTTCGAAGTTGTGGACCTTGTCTGCTCCACTCCTCCTGCTGCCTGGGTCCCTGTGGGAGGCATGCAAAGGACAGGCGCCTTGCACCCCCACTTCCAGGGGCCCTTCAGCACAGACTCTGGACTCATCACCTCGGCCAGGGAAGGAGCATGGGAGCACGGCGTTGGTGTGCCCCTACTGGCAGGACGATTCGGGTTTCTCTTGACTTATTTTCCCTCCTTTCCCGGATCTTCATGTTTGTTGTGATAAAGTAGCTGTAGGAGGAACGATGGGCTTTGAGTGCTTCCTTGGGTTGAAAGAGGGAATGCATTCAGGAATAAGAAGGAAGCCCCAGCCCAAGGATTCCCAGAGGCTTAGGAGGAAACCCGGTTGACATAATTGTGTGGTATTAATGTATTACTGTATTGTGAAGATAAGAAATTGTGTCTTTCAAAGTTTTCTCTCCTCAATAAAGAATAGTGGGCGGGTAGATATGGTCTTTCTGAGTTATTGAACAAGTATAGACGGGCACTCATTAGGCACCAGGAATTTTCTAATTTCCCTGCCTGAACCTTTGAAATCGTTAGATAGGGGAACCAAGACCACAGCGGCCCAAGGGACCTGCCTACAGTCTCATGCATTTGTGGATGGCAGTTGTTGGGAGGGACTGGGCGTTAGTCCTCCCAACATATTTGTGGGAGTATAAAAGGGCAGGTGGCCTATCTGTACCCTCCAGCAAGAAGAGAGAGAGGAGAAAAAAAGAGAACTGCCTCCCCACCCCACTCACCCGCTCCCTCAGCTTTTTCACGAAAGGGAGGCCTGACAGGTAAATATGCCAGGCCTTTCAATTTTTGGCACTAGGTGGCGCTATAGGACACCAACACCAGCTGGAGATGCAGTCCCCAGACTCTTCTGCAAGACTGCACAGCTCCCCAT
The DNA here is from genome assembly GCF_050624435.1 of Tenrec ecaudatus. Taxonomy (NCBI): domain Eukaryota; kingdom Metazoa; phylum Chordata; class Mammalia; order Afrosoricida; family Tenrecidae; genus Tenrec; species Tenrec ecaudatus. The sequence goes on along the minus strand of NC_134548.1, from coordinate 80,768,339 downwards.
AGAATATGGAGCAAGAAGAAACGGAATCTCACTATGGATTTGACCAAGCTTCTTCAGCAATAAATTGCAAACATCGCCCCTGCCCCTCCAGGGGAAAATAAGTGAGGGGCCTCTCCAATTACTTTACAGACATTCTCGGATTTCTTTCTGATAAAAGTTCTGGATATTATTCTTACTGATGAGGAAGCTGAGGCTCACAGCTGATTCACAACCCTGCGTCTGCCCATTCGTCAGCTTCTGGAACACCTAGTCACGGTGGCTAAGGGTCTGCGTCCACTCTTCTGGCCCTACTGCCTTAGGGGCTAGGTTGGCCTCCTGGTTCTTTGTCCTGTTTACCACCCCTCAGAACACAGGATTCCAGTGGAGAAACAAACTCTGGTTTCAGAGACATTGTCTTTGCTTTTTTAAGGGAAGGGAAAGAAAGGGGGAAAGATGGGAAGAAAGGAAGGTAGAGAAGAAGGAAGGAAATCAGTGTGTTTTTAATTACCTGCACGTCACCCATATAATCCAGTTTCATTGCTGGAACAACTCAGTGAGGCAGGTAATGGTATCTGAGCCGAGAGACCGAGATCTCAGAGACAACCAGTTCCACGAAAATCCCATTTCATCCAGTTTAGAGCTCTGCGACACGCAAACCTACACTCTGTCCACTCATCCACCATGCTGCCTCCTAGTAAAGCCCCTAACACGCTCTAGCTTCAACCTACCTGCCTTCTAGCTTCCCTCAAAGCATTCGTTCGTGCATTAGATGTACTCTCTGGGGGCTTGGGGAGAAGTAGTCACGTAACTGTTCTGCCCCCATAGGGAAGGCTCTGAAAAGCAAGGCAAGCCAGTGGCAGCTCACTGAGTATGTGGTGATCACGTTGGGCCAACTGCCCTTTCTGTAGAGCCCAAGGCTCTGGGGCCATGGGCTGTCTCCGTGAGCACTAAGGCTTTGAATTATGCTTCAGGGTTCAGAGGTGGTCTCTATCATCCCTGGGATTCCTCATAACATGACAGGTAGGGATGGCCAATCAGAGCAGGTAGGGGAAAGATTGCTACATAGGGTCGGCCCTGCTTCAACCCTGCCCCTGGAAGCCCTGGAGAGAAAGGAACCCTGGATTGCGATGGAGCCCTGCTCCTGACATGCTCTGAAAGGTTGAGTGAATCTCGCCCCCACTTGGGCCACATCTGTCCAGGCACTGTTGCATCCCCAGGGGCCAGCACACAGCTGGGTACACAGTAGTGAATAAATGGGCTGCACGGATGGAGACCTTGAGATAGCCTGCTAAGGACATGTGAAGAACAGATGGCTATGTGGCTATGCGCTTATAAAAATCCAGGGAAAGTCTCTTTAGCTGTGAAGTAGGTCCCACTCTTTTCCTCATCCATTCTCTACGTGGGGAAACTGGCAGCTGAGAGGTTGAGTACCTGGCTCACGATCATTTGCCACATTTGATTGAATCTACCAATTCGACATTCAGGATCCTCCATTTACTGCACCCACAGAATCTCCAGGAATCTCTCTTTCTAAAAAACTCCCTAAGCAGTTTCAACACCTAGCCTAACCCAGCCCAGTGCAGAAAAGAACGTTGGAAGCGAATGTGCCCTGGTGACATCTGAAGACCTGTTTGGTATTGAGGTGTCCCACACAGAACTCTCTTGGAGCTCAAACTATGCTTAAAAAAAATCTTATCAGCCCATCATGGTGCAAATGAATTCTTTAAAAAGGATAAGATACAGACCCCCCCCCCAAAATTAACCACATGACCTTGACCCTAAAAACAAAAGCAAAATGACCAAACAAATGACAAGTTGATTCTGACCCATGGCAGCTCCATGGTTTCAGAGTAGAACTGTGCTCTGTAGTTTTTTCCTGGCAGAGAAGAGCTCTGCCGGCATAGTAGATTGTGTATCACACTACTAGCCATGCAGTTTGCAGTTGGAAGCCACCAGCCTCTCTTCGGGCCAAAAATGAGCCTCTCTGCTTCCATTAAGATATCCAGGTTCAAAAACCCACAGAGAAAGTTCTACTCTATTGTATATGGTAGCTGGGTGTCAGAATTTACTAGCTAGCAGTGAGTTTGGTGCTTTGGCTTGGATCAATCAGAAGCAGATTGCCAGAGACCTTTCTTCGGAGGTGCTTCTGGGTGGAATTGAACAACCAACCTTTCAGTAGCCCAACACTTAACTGTTTGCTCTACCCAGAGACTCTCTTGCTTCTAGGTCTAGCAATTTCCTCCTCGGTGACAGGAGGAGATTGGGTTATGTGGTGCCTGAGGCCCAGTACTGGCATGTAGTAAATGATCAAGAAATATAAGTGTAACAATAGCTCAGCATGCACCATAGTCTGGTGTGAGGTCATCCCTCCTGGACACTGGCTGAGATAACCATTGTGCCCTCCAGAGGGGGCTATGTTATAGGGTGAGTACAGAAGTGCTGGCTCTGAGGAACCAGGTCCACCAGTCTAAGGCTCTATATACCCGTATCTGCCTGAAAGGAGTCCCGCAGGGTCTTAGCTGCTCGCCAGTGGAGAAGGATGGACAGCAGCAAGGTGAGAGAGTACTCTAACTTGGAAGACGACAGGAGTCCACCTCTGGCTAGCCCTTCCTGCATCCTGTCCAGACAAGGAAAGCTCAGCAGGCCCCTTCTCTCTAGGGACTGAACAGACAAGAAATACAAAGCCCAGGGTTTTCAGTTGCCCTGGTAACAAATGGAGCTCACGTGGCTCTTAAAAGCTTGGGTAGCTAGTTCCTTTAACAGAGAGCAGGCGCTGACCTGCTCCCTGAGCCCTCTTTTCCTTTCCTTTCCTGCCTTCCACCCATTGGGACAGAGCTGTGCCCCTCACCCCAACAACTCTCCTGTGTAGGGAGGGGTATCATAATGTGGCTCCCTGGCTTTTTCCTCCTGATCTTGCAGTGGGTGTTAATAGGAATATGAATGATGTCAGCCTGCGAATTCATGGAGCCAGCCGCTGGCCTATGCAAGCCTGGCCTGGGGGGTGGGGATGGGGTGGGGGGACTTGGAGGCAAACAGTCTCAGCAATGAGAGCTCTCCCTGCTCCGCTCACCCTTTCCGTAGGTAGGGTCTGTAGGGAGGTTGAGGCAAGGCCGAGAGAGTGTTGAGAAGTGTCGGGCTTCTTTTCACTGATCAGCTCTCTTCCTTTCTCACCTGGACCGCCTGCAGTACCCTTAATGATGGCTGAATGAACACACCTGTTGTGTGGCTGCTAGCGAGGGAGAAGGAGGCTCTCCTTTGAACATACAGACCTGGTCGTACACAAGATCCCTCCAAGGCTTTCCTAGTTCTCTGGAAACATTTAAACCACGTTGCCACCAGGGCTTCTGTAGATATTAATATATTAATATATGTATTAAATGAGAAAATTAATGTGAACCAACCTAGTAATGATCCCCAAACCCAAACTAAACCCACTGCCAACAAGTTGATTCCAACTCATATTGAACCAATAGGGTGGAGTAGAACTACTACTTGGGGCTTCTGAGGCTGTAAATCTTGAAAGGAGCAGACAGATGTATTTTTCTCCCAAGGGGCAGCTGGTGGGTTTGAAGCGCTGACCTTGCAGTTAGCAGCCCAATTCATGAACCAATGCACTCCCAGGGTGGTACAATAACAATAAAAATAGCTACTACACTAGATGTTTCACACTGTTTAACTCAGAGAATCATCACGAGTACCTTATCAGGTAAGTAGTCTATTGTTCCTCATTTTGCACATGAGAAAATGCCTCCTTGCTCAATAGTACTCGCATACAAGTGCCTTGAAGCCTGTCAGTAAAACAGGCTAGTGCCCCAAGTGGGAGTCTTCATCCCTCTGGGAGTCTGCTGAAATCTTCAGACTCCTTTTCCAAGTAATGTTTCCAGATGCATAAAACAAATTCGAGAACATTACAAAGAAAACCAATCAGAATGAAATCCTGTAGGGTCAATGTAAGCTGGAATTGACTTGAAAGCAGTGGGTTTAGCTTTGGATAGAGTTTAGTAGTTTCAAAGAAGTGTATTTATTTCAAAATAAATGCTTTGGGGGGATATTTGCAACAACCCTGAAATGAGAAAAAGTATTTGTGATTTCTATAAGTGATAAAATCATAGATAATGTTAATATTATTATGGTTTGTTGTCTACACAGCTAATGAATGAGAATTATAAATTTCTGTTAGAACCTAGTCAAAAGACATAAAATAAATTAATTTTCCCATTTCAGTTTATTACTCACTACTGTCAAGTCAATTCTGACTCATAGCAGCCCTAAAGGTAGAACTGCCCCTTTGGGTTTCTGAGGCTGTAAATCTTTACAGGAGCAGAAAGCCTCATCGTTATCCTTCAGAGTGCCTGGTGGGTTCAAACTGCTGACATTGTGTTTAGTATCCCAATGTGTACTCCACTATGGCACCAGGGCTCCTCATTTAAAATCACAGATCCCCCTGGACTCTATCCATACATCCTTTGGAGGTCCAGGCAGCTCAAGTTAAGAAGGCCTGCTCTCGGAGGCCAGAGAAAAGACAATGGTCACACTGTGAGCTACAGGGAGAATTTGGGGGCTGGCGCAAAGACAAGTGTGTGGTTTCTGTTTCAAGAACTGTTTACAGAAATCATAAAGTCCGACAGCTTTCTCTTCCTCTTTTTCCTGAGTCAGCAGCCCAGGGTGGGGCCAAGACTGTTACACATGTTTTGAATTTCAAGTTCATCCCTAAGAGTTGATATTTAAAATCTTTGTTAGCACTCCCTTACCAGTGGAATCTTGCTGGGTTTTGACTCATTTTAAAATTCAGACCTGCTCACACACTCAGATTTCCCATTACTTGGAAAGCATTTGTGTCATGGATTGGATTGTTGTTGTTAGGTGCCATAGAGTTGGTTCCTACTCATAGCGACCCTATCTGTGTATGACAGAACGGAACACTGCCTGGCCTGTTTCTGTTCCCATAATGGTTGCTAAGCTTGAGACCATTGTTACAGGTACGATGCCACTAGATCCCATTGAGGGTCTTCCTCTTTTTCCCACCCTTTACCTTTCTCCTTTGGGGTTAGGCTTCGCCAGGAACTAAAGGTCCTGGAAGCAGTACTCGACACTTCATCTGACAATGCTCCAGTGTAACGCATGAGGTTTCCAGTATGTGATGATGCCCTTCTATTCTGGAGGGTTTCCATGGCAAACTCTTCAGAACTCTTCAGAAGCCTGTAGCTTCTTTGTAGCCTGTTCTTAGTCTGTAAGTTCTGCTGAAACTTGTTCACCTTGGGTGATCCTGCTGGCATGTCAACTACCAGTGGCATAGCTTCCAGCATCACAGCAACATACAAGTCACCACAGTATGAGAAATTGACAGACAAGTGTTGGGATTAAATTGTATTCCTCCCAAATGTGTGTCAACTTGGCTGGGCCATGGTTCTCAATGGTCGGTTATATAACTATGCAATCATCCACCATTATGTGATATGATGTGATCAGCTAATTGATTATAAGGGGCTTAGGGTGAGTTTCAACACCCTTACTCAGGTCACAGCCCTGATCTAATGTAAGAGACAGTTCCTTGGGGTGTGACCTGCATTACCTTTTATCAGTCAACAGATAAAAGGAGAAACCAGCAGAGAGGAACAGACTTGCCTACCACCAAAATAAATAAATAAATAAAAGAAAGAAGATGGAATGGGAGCTTCTCCTTTGGACTCAGGCTCCTTGTGTTAAGAACATCCTACATTTGGGAAGAGAGATGTCAAACCCATAAAGATTGCCCAGGAGCAGAAGCTCAGAAGAGACAAGGACCTTTCTCCAGAGACGATTATAAAAGAAAGCCTTCCCTCTGAGCTGACATCTGGAATTTGGACTTCTAGCCTCCTAAAGTGTGAGAAAATAAATTTGCTAAAGTCACCCATTTATGGTATTTCTGTTATAGCAGCACTAGATCACGATGGCAATCTGTAAGTGGATATCTCGTTGACTAGGATATTTTCTGAGCTAGTGAACACTTCCACCCCACATTACAGGCAGGCTTAAGGTAGCGAGAAGGGGAAAGATGACACGCTGGGCCAGGCACTCCAGGAGATCAGTCAGGTTGGCATTTTCTAAAAATACCGAATGCTTTTTCCTGACTTCCTGACTGTAACACCTGTCAACCGGTACCGTGCCAAGCAGGACAATACAGTCCTGGGTTCTCTGACCACAGAGACATATGGTGGAAACAGCAGGAGGTGTGAGCCTTTCTAACTTGTGGCCATTGTCAGTGTCAGCCCTCAAAGTGAGCACGGCTCAGACAGAGCAGCGTCAGGCCTGGCCACGATGCCCCCCTTGGAGGCCTCAGCTCGGCAGAGCCCACTGCGGTGCACTCTTTCCTAGCTCCTCATCGCTCACTGCGTGGAGCTGATTCCTGGGGTGGGAAGCCTCACAGAGCGGCTAGCAGATTAGAAGTTCTGGCTTGGGGTTCAGGAGCCTCGGTGGCACAGGGCGGCTGTGATCCTCAAGGTCAGCAGTTCAAAACCATCGGCTGCTCCATGGGAGAAAGATGCGTCTTTCTACTCCTGTAAATAGTTACAGTCTCAGAAATTCACAGGGGCAGCTCATTAAGAGTCAGCATTGACTCGATGGCAGTGAATTTGGTTTGGCTTGGAAAGACCCTCATATTTACCCAGAAATGAAGAACACTTGGCTGATGTAATGTGCTTAAAAAAGAAATGAAGCCAGCAGTTTCATTTCCAAAAGGAGAAGGTGGGTCTGTGACAGCCTTACGTACCATAGTTAGCTGACAAAGCAGGGTGACCATGAATATGCCTCAGTTAGTCAGAGGTACAGAACAGTAAGCTTTCGGGGGTTCAGGCAGAGCCCTCCACTTGCTGGAACGTAGAGAAGGCTTATTTCCCTGATTATAAAATAAATACATGTGTGCCTTTAGGTTGGCCAGGGCTCCCAAACATAGGCAGAATCTGAGTGCCAATAGAGAATTCAAAAGAACGTTGGTTAGCTAGACTGACCAAGGGGAACAAAGACAGAACACTTCAATTACTAAAACCATACAGGAGAGAAGGGACATTATTATTGACAAATGTGGCAACATATAGAAAGAATGATTCTCCATGACCAAGGGCAATTTATTTTAGGAATGCGAATCAATCATTGTGATATACCATTTTAACAGAATAAAAGATTTGAAAAACCACATGAGCACCTTATGAGACACTGATAAAAGCACTTGGCTAAACCGAATACCCTTCGCTGAGGAAGACACTCAATGAATTTAGAACATAAGGGGTTCCTTGACCTATTAGTGGGCATGTAGAGCTACCAACAAATTGAATGTGGAAGCACTGATGCTTGCCCTCTAAGATCAGGAGCAAGGCAAGAATGTCAGTCCCACTGCTTCTATTCAACACAGTACTGGAGGTTCTAGTTAGGGAAATTAGGCAGGATATCCAAATTGGAGAAATAAAAGTAAAACTATCAATTTGCAGATGACATGATCTTGAATATGAAAGATTTTAAGGTATCCACTAAAAAGTATTAGAACTAATATACACTTAACGATGACAAATATGAATATGGAATTAAAACAATTCCATTTACAATAGCATCAAAAACAATAACATAGCTAGGAATGAATTAAGGATAAATTTATCAAGAGAAGTGATTCCCTTACAGAAGGGTCACAGGGAAGAGATGAGCCAGTCAGGGTGCAGTGTACCAACGATAAAGCATACAACTTTCCTCTAGTACCTAAATGCTTCCTCCTCCCCCACCCCCACTATCATGATCCCAATTCTACCTTACAAATCTGGTTTGACCAGGGGATGGACACTGGTACAGATAGGAACTGGAAACACCGGGAATCCAGGTCAGATGATCCCTTCAGGACCATGGTGAGAGTGGCGATGCCGGGAGGGTAGAGGGAGAGTGGGGTGGAGAGAGGGAACCGATTACAAGGATCTACGTATAACCTCCTCCCTGGGGGATGGACAACAGTAAAGTGGGTGAAGGGAGACGGACAGTGTAAGATATGACAAAATAATTATTTATAAATTATCAAGGGTTCATGAGGGCATGGGGAGGGGGGAGGGGGAAAATGAGAAGCTGATGCCAGGGGCTTACCTGGAGAGCAAATGTTTTGAGAATGATGAGGGCAATGAATGTACAAATATGCTTTACACAATTGATGAATACATGGATTGTGATAAGAGTTGTATGTGCCCCTAATAAAATGATTTATTAAAAAAGAGAAGTATATACTCTGCAAATTGTGAAACGTGGAAAGAAAAATATGGAAGACTGAAATAAATAGAAAGATGCTCATTGTTCATGGATTGGAAAATTTAACATTGTTAAGATGCTAATATTACCCAAAACAATGCAAAAATTTCCATCTATTTGATGATATCTGAGAAGTATTTGTAATAGTGTCTCTTATGACTATATGTGACTGCATACACTCACCTGCACTTATATATAGTTCTATCTTTGCATGCAGACTAGCATCAGTATTCTCATATCAATCATATACATACATATGTGACCATACATTTATTTTTTGGTAATTTTGCCAAATATATATGGTAAATTCTTTAGTGTGCTCTAACTAAAAATTGACTGCCATTGAGTCTATTCCAACTCATAGCAACCCTATAGGACAGGGAAGAATTGCCCCTTTGAATTCTTGAAAGAGTGAATCTTTACAGGAGTGTCTCTGTAAAAGGAGAGACTTTTACAGGAAAGTCTCGTCCTTCTCTTGAGGAGTGTCTGGCGGGTTTGAACTGCTGACTTTAGCAGTCCAACATGGTTCCTTGGCATATACCCTAGAGATATAATAAAACAGATACTAACATATGAACACCTATGTTTCTTGCAGCATTACTCACAATAGGGTTTATTTAGCATCATGGATTTTACAGTTAAAGAGCCCAGTATCATGTTATCACTTCTGTTCTATGTCCTAATTCATTGGAGTGTGTCTGGGCTTTAACAGATAGCAAATGGCCAGCCAAGGTAAGGTACAGCAATTGGTCTCTATTCTTTTAGAGCATAGAGGGAGAAGAGTTAGAAGCAGGAAGAAGAAATGTGGTGTTGATTGTCTCCATGGCATGAGAACAAAGAACTGGATGGTGCCTGGTTACCAATACTGAACACTTTTATCAAAGATGCTAAAGAAGGATCCTAGTGACAATAGGAAAAAATACAGAACAGCATTTTAGTGATCATGGAATCTAAACATTCGGAAGCAATGGAGACTGCATACCACCCCCCACCCCCACCCGCTCCCTGGAACTACTGCCCTGAGATAATCTTTAACCCTGAAACCATGTCACATATATACCCTGAAACCTTCTGAGACCTAATAACAGTCTGGCACGATCATTGTTCTTTGTAAGAACGTACTATATGTGATCATGCTGATAACAGCGTCTCAAAAGTTACACAGGAAGCACTAATGGCAGAGAGTTTATGTCAAGAGGGAAGGAATAAATTGGAAAAGGAAGATGAGAACGGTGTTACAATATGTAGAATGCAATTGTCACTGTCTGCACATGTAGAAACTGCTGAATTGGTGTATGATGTGGTGTGTATATATATAGCAAAGTCACCCCATGTTCCTTGGCTGGGGCACTTAATAATGTTGTGATGACAACAGTTCCCAAATTAATCTACATATTTACAGCAATCACTATCAGAATCCCAGCTGGCTTCTTCACAGAAATCGACAAGCAGATTCTAAAATGTGTATGGAAACCTAAAACCCCAAACCACACTCATATTGCCATCCAGTCCATTGTGACTCAGAGGAACCCTGTTGCATAAAGAAGGACCCCATAGTTTTCAAGGCTATCCCTTTACCAAAGCAGATAGCCCCCCCCCCACCCCCAGTGGAACAACTGGTGAGTTTTAACCAGCAGCCGAGTGCTTAGCCATGGTGCAAAACCCAAGGGCCCCAACACACCACACACAGTGCTGCTGAAGAACATAGTTGAGAGCCTCACATTTCCCAATCTCAAGACTTAGTACAAAGCAAGAGCAATCCACACAGCATGGTACACACTGTCATGGATTGCATAATACCCACCCCACCTCCCAGGACCTGTCTACTTGGCTAGTCTATGATTCTCATTGGAAATTATGTAACGATGTACTTTGTTGTGTAATGAAGTAATCCTTCCCCAAGCTGTGATCAGCTGATCCTGGTGGAAGGAAATTAGGGTAGGACGCAATACCCTTTATCAGATTCTATAAGGGGAAGTTCCCTGAGATGTGACCTACCACATATTTGATCTCCTAAGAGATAAAAGGAGAGAGAGAAGTGAGTAGAGAGTAGCAACCTTAGTATCATCAAGAAACAAGAGTCAGGAACAGAGCAAATCCTTTGGACCTGGAGTCCCTGCCCTGAGCAGCTCCCAGACCCAATGGGATATCGAGACAAAGGAACATCTCAAAGCAACACTGGGACCACATGTGTTGAAAAGAGACAAGGGCTTGCCTCGTAAACTGTGAGCTGACAGAGAGAGAAAGCTTGCCCCTTGAATTGGTGCCTTGAATTTGGACTTTTACCCTCTCAAACTGGGAGAGAATATATTTCTGTTGCTTAAAGTCACCCATTTGTGGTATTTCTATTACAGCAGCACCAGGTAACTAAGCTATAGACCTAGAAAGCAGAATTGAGAATTCAGAAATAAGCGTCCACATTTAAAGTCAATTGATTTTCAAAAAGCTACCAAGACAACTTAATGGGAGTTGTTATCTTCTCAACAAGTAGTGCTGGGTCAATTGAATCTTCACATACAAAAGAAAAAAGAAGTTTGGATCCATACCTCACAATAATAAAAAAACCTCACTCTAACTGAATCAAAGACCTAAATGTAACAGCTAAAATTATAAACCTCTTTAAAGGAAACATAGGCATGAATCTTCATGAACTTGGACCAGGCAACATTTTCTTGGATATGACACCAAAAGCACACACCATAAAACAAACCCCCCCAGTTGTTGTTTTGTTGCTTTGTTTTCTCTGCCTTGTTTTTGTGCATATTATTATCATCTCTGCAGGTCTATTTAGACCTGGATAAACAATCTGGAGGAGAAAGCAAGGGGACCTATGGCACCTGGGGGACATGGGAGAGGGGAGGTGGGGGAAAGAAGGTGGTGTTGGCAAACCCGGTGACAAGGAAACAAGTGATCCAAAATCAGTGGCAAGAAGGGTTTAAGAAGCCTGGTAGGACTTGATCAAGGGCAATGTAACAGCCTTTTCTTTTTCCCAACCCCCTAATATCTATGACCTGGCCCTTTAGCGAAGCTCCCCTTCCAGATTGTCAACCCATAGTAGATGCTGTGATGTGCCATCCAGTACCCACCAAGGGAATAAACCAAAATGCTGGCATTTTGCTGTCCCTTGTTTGAGGATTGCATCATCTGAAGAAATTGCCCCATATAATGTCACAACTCTGTCCTGGTGGAGGAGCATCCCCCCTCCCTGATCAAATGGTATCTCTGTAGGAACTGTATTGTAGTTTACTTGCTCCCCTCTGCCACTAGGTCCTCTTCTTTAACCCTTCTACAGATGCTGATTTCCAGAAGCTCTCTGATAAATATCCTGCACACTCACCTCCATCTCAGAGCCAGCTTCCTGGGACACACACTCTTTGCAGTTTCTTTGAATCATGGGTTGATTGACTTTTCCCCATTGGTTCTGGGATAGTGCATAGGCCTGCAGTAGATGTGTGCTGTGAAAAAAACCTTTCATTCTCTTTCCTGCTAATCTCGCTTTTAAAAACTGCCAACTTTAACTTCTTTCTGTTAATCTTTTTGGGGAGAAGTTTACTGAACACTTTTATTATAATCAAAAAGGGACATAACGGGGTTGTAATGAATTCAATAGGTCATTCTAAACTTTTCTCCCCCCTTTCTTATTACAAAACCTGTTTATTGCAGTTAAAAATCTGAACATATAAACAAATCTAAAGAAAGAAATAAAACTCATAATTGTATACACCAGAGACCATCAGTGCTGTGACTTTTGGCTGTGTCTTTCCTATGCCAAACAAACATGGGATCGTGCGGTAACTACTGTTTTCTGGTGTACTTAATGGGTTACATGTTGGGCCGCTACCTACAAGGTCAGCAATTTGAATCTACTAGCTGCTCCTCCAGAGAAGGAGGGGGCTTTCTGCTTCTGTAAAGATTTACAGCACCAGGACCCATAGGGTCGCTATAAGTTACAGTTGACTTGACAGCAGTGAGTTAGCCAATTGGGTGTGCTTAAACTGATCCTTGCTGGCTTGCTATCATAATATGGATTCTCTCTTGGCCATATTTAGTCACTCTGTGAGAGTGGGAATGCGTACACGAAGACTCAGAGCCTGTGGGGCAGCCAAAGAGCTTCCTCTATCCCTCTCAGGGAACAGAGACAGGGACACTGAGGTTCATACAGCAGCAGAGCCCCTTCTCAGGTCTCACAAGGATGTGAAATGACACGGCGTCCTTTGCAGGCCACCCAGATTATCTTCTGCCCTGACGCTGAGCCCCGTGTCTGCCAGTATCTGAGTTGTGCAAGCAGGTTCAAATCAGAAGAGCGGGGCATGGCATCTGCATTTATAACATGCTGGAAAATGAGGACAGCATGTCAGCGTTTTTGCCTGGTTTGGGGCCAGTTTGTAGGGCTCACATTCTAGCCCTCAGTCTGGACACCGTGGCTCTTTATTGAATCCTCTGTGGAATCTTCTTCAGATTTCTCACAGCGAACTCTCAGAGCAACTGCCATTCCTCTCCTTGCCTGTTACTCTGCAGCACAAGGAGGCGTTCTTTTTCTTCTTTGTAGAAGTTGGTTCGTTTTGGGTGTTGTCATTAAGAATGCACACAGCAGAACATACACCAGTCCAGTGATGTCTACGTGGACAATCCGTGACATGGATTGCACTTATCCATCTGTGCAGCCGCTCTCCGCCTCCTTTACTAACGTAGACTCTGTGACCCCAAGGCACCTATGTATTTCCATGAGCAGCTACCTGTCAATTTTATCCCATCTCATTTTTAAAAGATCACAGTGCTCAAGGCAGACCTTCTTTGTGAGTTAAACTAAACTATTGATGGCTTTTTAATGGTTTTATTGTCATATATTCCACATATTATGTGATTTAATCACTCAATCATATTAAAGAGGTTTGTACAATCATCACCATAATAAATTTCAGAACATTTTCTTCTCATACTCTTTATTTTTAGATACCTACTTCCCCCATCCTCCCTGCCAAGATCCTATCAGTTACCGTGTTTATAGATCTACCTATTTTCAATTTCATATATGGAAAATAATACAGAACAAAACCATATAAAGCAAACAAAAAGCCTCCAACAAACATGACTGGACAAAACAGCGAAACCTCGGTCAAGGAGAAAGAAGAAAATACTAAACACTGGAATCACTTTAAAATGAGTCAAAAGACAGATCAGATGATAGGGTATTATAGACTTCAGGGGATGTTTTTGGTTTAAGGTTTAAAAATTGCCTCAGAACAATAATTTCAGGATTTGTCCAGCCTCCTTGGGTTCAGAAAGTTGAGAGTACATGAGAATTTGAAATTCTGTTCATTTTCCTTCTTTTAATAGATTTTTAAACACTTGTATTGACATATAATTCACATATCATACAACTGAATAGTTTACACATATTTAAAAAGCTGTGCAATCATGACCACAATCAATTTTAGAATATTTTCTCTTTTCTTGGATGCATTATTATTAGCTCCCCATTTCCTACCAACCTCCTCTGCCATAAACCCAAGAAACTATTCTTTATTTTTATTTATTTTAATAAATCATTTTATTGGGGACACTTACTGCGCTTATATCAATCCATACATCAGTTCTATCAAGCATACTTGTACATATGTTGCCATCATCATTTCCACAACATTTTCTTTCTATTGGAGCCCTTGGTAACAGCTCTTCTTTTTTCCCTTCACCCCCCCCCCAATGAATCTTTGATAATTTATAAATTTTAAAAATGTTCATATTTTACACCATCTGCTGTCTCTCTTCACTCATGTCTCTGTTGTTTGTCTCCTGGGGTGTCAGGCTACATTGGTCATTGCGATTGGTTTCCCTTTCACCCCCTTATCCCCCCCCCCCGCCTTCCCCCTACCCTCATGGTATTGCTACTCTCATTATTGGTCCTGAGGGGTTTATCTATCCTGGATTCTGTGTGTTGAGAGCTCTTATCTCGACCAGTCTACATGCTCTGGTTTAGCCAAATTTGAAAGATAGAACTGGGGTCATGGTAGTGGGGGCGAGGAAGCATTAAAGAACTAGACTCTAGTTACTAGAAGAAAGTTGTATGTTTCATCGGTGCTATACTGTACCCTGGCTGGCTCATCCCTTCCTTGTGAACCTTCTGTGAAAAGATGTCCAATTGTCTACAGATGGACTTTGGGTCTCCATTCGAACCCCCCTCATTTGCACCAAAATGGTTGTTTGTTTGGGGTCTTCTGATGCCTGATACCTGATCCCATCGACATCTGGTGATCAGATGGATTGGTGTGCTTCTTCTATGTGTGCTTTGTTGCTTCTCAGCTAGATGGTCACTTGTTTAACGTCAAGCCTTTAAGACCCCGGGTGCTATATCTTGTAATAGCTGGGCACCATCAGTTTTCTTCACCATATTAACTTATGCACCCATTTTGTCAGGAGGATGAGCATCACAGAATGCCAAGTTATTAGAACAAAGTGTTCTTGCATTGAGGGAGGACTTGAGTAGAGGCCCAATATCCAACTGCTACCTTAATACTTAATTTATAAATAAATGTACATAGACCTATATTCCTATCGTTATATATTAATATATTTACATATGTACATGGCTATGTTTATACCTCTATAAATGTCTTTTGCCTCCTAATTCTTTCCTCTATTTTCTTTTACTTTCCTCCTGTCCTATTATCATGTGAGACCTTCATTTGGCTCTCTGTATTTCCTCTTGGCTACATTGGACTTGATCAAACCCCACCATGCATTCTATGCCTTCCTCACCACCAATTTTATCTCTCTTCTTGTTCCCTTGTCATTGGGTTTGTTGGCTCCCCCCCTCCCTTTCTCCCTCCTCTTCTTCTTCACTGTTCCCTCGGAACCATCGGTCCTGTTGTTTTCTCCTCGGGATTGTTTATCCTGCCCATCTTATATAGATAGACATGAAAACAAAACAAAACAAAAATAGCCTATGAATAGTTCCAGGTCTGTCTGCTGCCCCTTATGAATGTTTTCTGATTGGGCCGGATGCATTACCAAGCCCTGCCCCCTGATTCTGAAGTTTATTTTCAGAATTCCTTGGGAACTTTGTTGCTTTGCTCCCCTTGTTGCTCTGTTGCACTCCCTTTGTGTTATGCCCTTGTGTGGGGCAGACTGGGCACAATTCCTTCACTGTGTCTCTGGTGCTGCCCCCCATAGCGCTGTGGGTCAGTGAGGGAACATCATGTCTTGTGGTGGGGCTGACCCTACGATCCTCTCTGCATTGGCCCCAAGAAACTATTAAGCCAGTTTCTATCTCAGTAGATTTACGTATCCTTGATTTCAAATACAGAAAAACACACAAAACCCAAACCAAACAAATAAAAGACTACCCAACAACAATAATAAAACATTGAAAAACCTTAGTTGAAAAGATAACAGACAGTAATAAAAACTAAACAAATTTAAAATGGGTCAAAAGGGAGAACAAATGATAAGTTGTTACATTTTAGCATAACTACATCTACATTCCCTGTTCTTTTTAAAAATCATTTTATTAGGGACTCATACAACTATTTTCACAATCCATACATACATCATTTGTGTCCAGCACATTCATACGTATGTTGCCATCATCATTCTCAAAATACCTGCTTTCTACTTGAACCCTTGGTATCAGCGCCTCATTTTTCCCCTCCCTCTCCGCTCCCTACTTCCCCAGAACCCTTGATAATTTATAAATAATTATTATTTTATCATATCTTACACCATCCGACATCTCCCTCCCCTAGTTCTATATTCCCTTTTCAATGCACTCTCTGATGGCAAGGCTCCTCACATGCCTGGTCAATAGAGGGGATTCACTAGAGACTCATTCCAAGTGAGAACCCTGTAAATGGATTTTGTACTTTCCCTTTTAGCCAGAGCCTTCTGTAAACTGGGTACTCAGAATTTACCCTCTAATACCGTCTCCTCCTCTTGTCTTGCTTTTTATTGTTTACAATCCTTGGATCACACAGGCTGGTGCACTTCTTCAAGGAGGACTTAGCAGTCACGTTACTTAGATGGCTGCTTATTTTAAGACAAGCCTTTTTAAAAAAGACAGGCCTTTAGGACTCCAAGTGCTATACTTTGTACTAGCTGGGCATCATCTGTTTTCTTCACCACATTTTGCTATAGTACCCATATCTTCTTAAGGACAAGTATCGTGTAGGGCTATGTCTATGTCATAAGAACTAATTGTTTTTAGTATAGGCTATGTGTAAGCGCAAGCTCAAAATTCATTTAAGTGCATATGGTTTCTATATGTTCCTGGTCTACTTTAGAGACATCATTATCCTTTCATGGGAGAACATTATAAACCATGCCCATGGGGTAATTCCTTTGATAGTATACTTAATTTAGCTAATGTTATAGAATTTCAAATACAGTTTAGAAAAGGAGGTTATATTTGTATAGGGCAGCATTTTAGACCAAAAGTACAATGATTGTTGACCTGTACAGATCAAAAGCAAGTGACTGGACACAAGTTACACAAATAATGAGGGTTGAAAAAAGGGAAAAACTTTCAGTAATACTCATTCACAAAGGCAGAATCAGCCCTGCTAGACCAAGATAAGTCCTAAAATAGCAAAGAGAGCATGCGAATAGCAAAAATATCATAGCCCTGAGCTGCTGTTTGTTGGGCAGCCTCAAAGCAAAAAATTGGAACCAAAGTCCAATGACTTCCAACCCCAACCTTGGGACAGCAGTGATCTGCTTCTTCTCACACTAGGGTTTTTCAGCCTTAAGTTTAAGAGAATATTTCAGTTCCTTAAATCTGCTACAGGTGAATTTAAGGTACCGTTCAGTTCACTTATTGGGGTTTCCAAATTGGAGCCTTCTGGTGTGGCCTATGAAGGATGATATGTACCCCAAAAAGAAAAAGTTTGAAGGTCTGATTGTCTATTGCACATAGCCTGGGCTACCTAGGGCTGGATAGAAACTAGGACAAAGGAACCTAATATCAAGTATAATCTCCCTTTTTTTGGTCTATATAAGTAATGTAAGACATTTTTTCCTTGTGCAGCTTGTCCCATCTGCTTGCCACCAACAGAGGAAGAATTACTCTCTCAAAGATGCCTCTACCTCACCCCTGGACTTGAATTTCCATTAAGGTTTAGTAGGCCCCTTTATAGGAATGTCTGTTGATTTGGGGAAACTGTAGAATAATTTATATGGCAAGAACTGGTTGGTAATATCCTCTCCCCAACACAGAAAACTGACCCCAGTTGAGGTGAAGCCTCCTCTATTGAAGTGGCTTTAAAGATGTACAAACAAGAGAAAGCAAAATGACATCATTTTGGTTTATTCTTTTGGTGGGAACTGAATGGCTCATCACAGCATCTACTACGCATTGATAATCTGGAAGGGGAACCTCTCTAAAGGGCCAGGTCATATACCGATATTAGGGGGTTGGGAAAGAGAAAAGGCTGTTTTCTAACTTAAGGGGCAGAAAAACAAGATAGGATCCCATCTCTCTAACTACATACAGAAACTAAGGACAGAACAAAGGCCTAAATGAAAAACCCAAAACTATAAAGAAGAATAAGAAATAAGGGTGGGGAAATGTAGGGACCCTAATACATGACATAAATATATCAAATATCTAAATATAAAATATATCCCCCAAATTCACAAACTGATAGAGGAGGTGAGAGTTAGTCTACTGCTAATAAAAATACTAGAAATAAACTGTAATTTAAGATGTTTGTATGTTTGTTAAACATCCAGAATGTAACAGCACCTCCCTGGCAGAAACAATTCCTTTCAAACATAATCAGTAAGACTGTTCTAACTCAGGAAGGAAGCAAGCTAGGCCATTTAGACACAGAATGGAGCGTAGGGCCTCGGTGGGTGCTATTCTGACATTGATGGTCTGATTATCCCTTTGGGAAATCTATAGTTTGCCCGTGCCCCCTGCTTCCTTTGTCACATTATATTGAAGACCCCTGATCATTTTCAAAACCTGTTAATTATTTTCCCTGAACCTGTCACTTAGTCTAAGGTTTGTAACCTGTTTGATTTTCACTGAATTAGTGAAGCAGTTTGAAGGGAGTAAACCTCACAGCTTCCTTCAGTCTAGCACTTCCAGAAATAAACATAAGAGCTTCTCTAATCAATCTGGTCTCTGGGCTGAGATATTCCAGGCCCCTTTGTTTGCTGGCAGCATAACCACAGAATAACTGGACAATTGAGACCTCCTAAAAATTAAAACATGTATGTACAAAAAAGACTTCACCAGAAGAGTAAAAAGGAGAACCTACTGACCAGGAAACCGTTTCTATCAATGACAAAGGGCATATCTTTAAAACTAATAGAAAAATTCAGTGTATGGACAATAAAAGGACAATCTAATTTTTAAATGGACAGAGGACATAAATAGACACTTCATAGTCAAATGGCTAAGAGACACCTGAGGAACATATAAAGAAATACATTAGCCATTAGAGAGATGTAACTCAAAATAGTCCTCACCCCAGCATTATTAACGAACTTAAACAAAATGAAAAGAAAGCAACGCATGCTGGTGAGAGATGGAGAGACTGGAATCCTCCTACACTGCTTGTGGGACTGTAAAATGTTACAAACGCTATGGAAAACAGTATGCCGTGTCCTTTAAAATTTGGAAAAACAAATACCAAGGGTTTCAACAAACCCACTCTAGGCCTATATCTAGAGAACTCAGCTATACCAGGAACAGATATAATGCACATCCATGTTCATCACAGTAACAAAAAAGATGAAAAGATTCTAAGTGCCCATAAAAGGATGAATGGGTAAATAAACTTTTTTACATACACACAAATGAGTACTAAAAATAATTAAGAATACACAGGGAAACTGGGGTTCATAAAGCACCAGAGCCTCTTCTCAGGTCTCACAAGGATGGTGAAGAAAGCTGATGGTGCCCAGCTATCAAAAGATATAGCATCTGGGGTCTTAAAGGACTGAAGATAAACAAGCAGCCATCTAGCTCAGAAGCAACGAAGCCCACTTGGAAGAAGCACACCAGCCTGTGAGATCACGAGGTGTCGAAGGGATCAGGTACCAGGCATCAAAGACCAGAAACATTTTTAAAAAATCATTTTATTGGGAGCTCTTACAGCTCTTATCACAATCCACAGTTCCATCCATGGTGTCAAACACATCATTTTCAAAATATTTTCTTTCTACCTGAGCCCTTGGTATCAGCTAATTTCCCCCCTTCTCAACCCTACCTCCCTCATGAACCCTTGATACTTTATAAATCATTGTTTTTTTCATGTCTTAAACCGACTGCTATCTCCTTTCACCCACTTTCCCATTTTCCATCCCCCTGGGAGGAGATTATATGTCGATCATTGTGATCAATTCCCCCTTTCTCTCCCTATCTTCCCCTTACCCTCCTGGTATCACTACTCTCATTAATGGTCCTGAGGGGTTACTCTGTCCTGGATTCCCTTTGTTGTGAGCTTTTATCTGTACCAGTGTACATGCTCTGAATCTAGCCTGATTTGTAAAGTGAAATTGGGGTCATGATAGTGGGGTGGGAGGAAGCCTTAAAGAACTAGAGGAAAGTTGTATGTTTCATTGGTGCTATACTGCATTCTGACTGGCTCATCTCTTCCTTGTGACGTTTCTGTGAGGGGATGTCCAATTGTCTACAGATGGGGTTTGGGTCTCCACTCTGTACTCCCCCTCATTCACATTGATATGACTTTTCGTTCTGGGTCTTTGATGCCTGATACCTGATACCATAGGCACCTCACGAGCATACAGACTGGTGTAGTTCTTCCATGTGGGCTTTGTTGCGTCTCAGCTAACTGGGCGCTTGCCCATCTTCAAGACTTTAGGACCCCAGGTGCTACATCTTTTGATAGCCGGGCACCATCAGCTTTCTTCACCACATTTAGTCATGCATCCGCTTTGCCTTCAGCAATCCTGTCAGGGAAGGTGAGCATCACAGAATGTGGGGATATTAGAACAAAGTGTTCTTGCCTTGAGGGGGTACTCGAGTCTTGGAAACTTACTGGGCTTGGAAACTTCTACTCTGCTCTATAGAGTCGCTATGAGTAAGCATTGACTTGGTGGCAGTGAGTAGGAATCAAAAGGCTGGGCCCTGCTATTTGATTAGTCAACAGAGACATCCTGAGACTGGCTTAAGATTTAAAGAACCTTATTGTTCTGTTTGCTTACTCATAGTCAACAATTGTTTCCCAAGGTTATTCTGAAACTTGAGTTACTGTAAAACATCTGTATGTGACTCCCCCAGGGTATGAATTCCAAAGTGAAACATCTATATTCTCTATATATTCTGATTTCAAGCAGGAAACCATCAAGACAGCCTGTGCTGCAGTCAGGTTCCTCACCGTGTCACCTTCTAATATGCTTCTCTTTTTTTTCTTTTACTTCAAGTTAGTAAATTGGTTTTGTTTCTCAAGGGCACTGTCATATTAGTGTTTACATCTCCTTGCCAGGAGACAAAAAGAGTGAAGAAAAATCAAAGATGCATGGAAACAATTAGTCCGAATGACTAATGAACTCAACGGTCCCCAACCCTGAGTCTAGAGGAACTGGATATCACTGCCACATGCTCAAAAAGAGATCACAGCTAGAATAGCGTGGAAGAAAGATGTGGAATAAAATTCAAAACAATTTTTACAAGATAAGGCTTACTGATCTGATAGAGGCTGGTGGAAATCTCAAGATTATAAACTTCAGTCACCGTTTAGTTCTTTAAACCACCCCAAGGCTCAACTTTCAGCTATACAATAGATAATCCTGTAAGGTGAACCATAATACTAGGGAGGTAAGCACTCCTTGAACCATGAATCATAGGCATTCAAAGGGTAGCATCTGCCCAGGGACACAGACCAGGAGACAGGAAAGAAGGATGATGGAAATGGTAAACACCACGAAGTGGAAAGAGGGCTGTTACATTGTGGGAATTGCAATCAAAGTCACAAAACAAAATGTGTCTATATTGGTGAGTGGAAAATCAATTTACTGTCAACTTTCATCCAAATCAAAAGAAAATATTAAAATAACAAAGAATAAAGACTTTATGAAGCAGTTTTACTCTGTCACGTGGAATCTTTAGTAGTGGAAATTGACTCAATGGCACCTAAACACACAAGAGCACACCACACCACAACACACCAAGTTGGGCTTCCCCTTCCTTCAGATCCTCATATTGGATCTCCTGCAAGAGCCATAAAATTTTTTTGGTCTCTGTTCAAAGATCATGTCCTCAGATAGGTCTTTTCTAATTATGTATGTGACTCTATGTTGCCTTGACCTCGTCACATTACTCCACATGCTTCTCTTTCCATGACCGAACACTTCCTTGTTCATCTGTTTCATTGTTTACTGTCTGTTAGCCCTAACGGAACCATAAACTCCAGGAGGTTAGAGGCCTTATCAATCTTAGTCATAAGGATATCCACAGTGTTGGTGCTTGGTAAAAATACAGTGAATGAATAAATAAGTGAATCTTAACTTCAGCCAACTGTCTTTGCAAATATCTCCTTCTGATTCTGAGGTGAAACTGATTGTGAGTGTGTGAAGATTCAGTGTACCATTTCCCCACCACTACAATACTATACTGAAAGTACTGCGGCTGCTGAAATGCCTTCTTGATTTAGTGCTTGATGGAATTTACCACTATTTGTTAGCTGCTGCCTGGTATGGACCCAGCACTCCAGCTGTAGCCTTGGCAGTAGTGTGCTGTGATGGCCTATTGACCTATTTTCCTCCCTCGCTGGTTGAGAGCTCCTTGAGGGCAGGGCCAGAGGAATTATTTCTGGAATACCATGGCATGCACAGGAATATTTGTAGCAGGTTGAACACACAATATCATTTCCACTACAAGTGTGTCTCCCTCCTGTCTTTTGCAAATGGATACCCAGGGTGGATATGTGATTATTAGTGGACCGGGTTTTTCAATCCCTGCCTGCACTTCAGAATCATCCAGGGAATTTAAAAATACAGCTGCTTGGTCTCCACCCTTAATGATATTGGTTTCCCTGGTCTAGAGTGGGACTCCAATATAGGTAGTTTTTTCCCCCTTAAAATAAAAAAATATTAATTTACTTGACAAATATTTGAGAATCACAATGTGTCAGTCACCTAGAAACAAATCAATGTCCCTACACTGACAGTGCTATCCTAAAGTAACATTCAAGAGTTGGCGGCATTGTGGATTAGGCTTGGGCTGCTAAGCATGAGGTCGATGGTTCAAGCTCATTAATAGAGCTGCAGGCAAAAGATGAGGCTATCTTCTCTTGTAAAGATTTACAGTCTTCAAAACAAAAACAAAAAAATCAAACTCAATGATTTTGACTCATAGCAATCCTATAGGACAGAGTGGAACTACCCCTGTGGGTTTTGAAGACAGAAGCTTATATATTTATTTTAAAATAGTTTAATTGGCACATAATCCACATATCACACAATTCAATAGTCCGATCATATCAGGAAGAGTTGCACAATCATTGTCATAATCAATTTAGACCATTTTCTTCTTTTTAATAACTCATTGTAATTAGCTCCCCATTTTAACCCAACTGACATACCCCCAAGAAACCGTTCATCCAGTTACTTTCTCTACACATTCATTCATCCTGGATTTCATATACAGAAAAACCATACAAAACAAAGAAACAAAAAAAGGCTACCAATTGTAACAAAATAAAATAGAGAAAAACCTCAATTGAAAAGAAAGCAAAAAATTCAAAAACTTCTGCAACTTTAAAATGGGTCAAAAGAGATCAAATGATAAGGTATTAAATTTAACCTAACTCCCTCTGCAATAAGCCGCTTTCCAGTGCACTCTGGATGATAAGGGTATTCACAATCCCTGGTCTCTGGTCAAAGAGGATTCACCAGAGGCTTAATCCACATGCAAATCCCCCTTCACTTTTTTAAAAACTGAAAGAACTTTTAGATCAAATAGGATATTACGTTTTATTCTATGTCTGCTATAACTGTCTCTACAATGCTCTCTGTCTGATAGCGAGGCTATTCACATGCCTGGTCAATGGCCAGAGGGGATTCACCAGAGGCTTAATCTATGTGTGGACCCTGCAAATGGGTTATGGACTTCCACAGTCATCCATAGGCTTCTGCAATTTTAGTATATGTGCTGCTGAAGCAAGAACCATGCATAGCCTGCTGCAAGCCAAGTGTTCACAATTTTAGCTCTTAAACCATTTCCTCCTTTAAATTTGGATTATCTACAATCCTTAGATCACAAAGCTGTGTGCTTCTTCCATGTGGTCTTAATTGACACATAACTTAGATGGCTGCCAACATAGGTAGTTTTTTTTAACTCATTTTATTTGGCCCTTGTACAACCCTTATCACAATCCATACCTGCATCCATTGTGTCAAGCACATTTGTACATTTGTTGCCACCATCATTCTCAAAACATTTGCTTTCTACTTGAGCCCTTGGTATCAGCTCCTCTTTCCACCCCTCCCTCCCTGCTCCCACAGAGGTAGTTTTTAAAGCTCTCAGATTTTTATGTTCCTCCTTTCCTTCCTTTCTTCTTTTTAACTCTCCATTGAGTTTTTATTATATGTCAGATACTGAGAAAATCCTGTGCATCTTTTATCTCGAGTTCTTACAACAAACTTTCATTTAAAATATGAGAGAGAGAGAGAGAGAGAGAGAGAGAGAGAGAGAGAGAGAGAGAGAGAGAGAGAGACTCTGTGGATTGCCAGGTCACATAACTAGAAACACACAGTACTGCCTCTATATTTACGTCTCTGTGATGACTGCTCTTGTGAACTGTGCCAGTTGCTGAAATCCACAGGGGCAGTTGTACCCTGTCCTATGGGGTCGCTGTGAATCAGTATTGTCTTGATGGCACTGAGGGTTTTTAAAAAATGATTATTTTCCTAACCTAGTCTGCAAAAAAATCAATATAATTTCTTAGCATATCCCCAGGTGATTTCAATGGGTAGTAGGATTGATAACACTGGGCTAAATATAAGTAGTGCTTGGTGCTGCTGAGGCATAAATTAATTTTCTGGTTGGTTCTTCTGGCCCAGTAAGTAGTAAGGGGTGAAAAAGCTCCCACTTGAGAAATCTCTGTGGTTTTCCATCCCAGCTGTGGGACTGGCTAGCTGTTTGACCTTGGACATATCACCACCTCCACGAGCCTCTGCTTTATCGTCTATGCAACAGGACTGTTCAAATTTTGCTGCCCTATTCAAAACTTCAAGGAGCCTGTGGCACTGTGAGTTAGGCACTGGACTGCTAACTGAAAGGTCAGTGGTTCCAAGCCACCAGCTTCTCCATAAGACAGCGATGAGGCTGCTGGTTCTTGTAATGATTTACGGTCTCAGAAATGCTAAACAGGGTTGCCAAGGATCAGAATGGACTCAATGGCAGTGAGTTAGGTTGTTGATTTGGTATACCAAACTGCAGAAGACTTGGGTGGGGTGGTGTGGGATATGTGGGGTGTGTGTGCGTGAGATTGATTGATTGATTCTGCTTGTGTCTCCTGAAGTGCAGACGGGTTGGAGTCTCATTTTGTGCTCACTTGTGAGAGTGCATCCTATGGTCTGGCCCGGTTTGGTGATCCACCAGGCAAGTTCTGAAGGCTTCGCTTGGGATGGGGGCTCTTTTTGAGCCCCTTGTTAGCCATGCTGATAGCCGCATAAAACCCAGCAATCCAGCAAATGACAGGTTGATGATGATCTTACAACATGAACCTATTCCTTGCTAGAAAGAGAGACTTCAGGGTTATTCATTGAATGCTAACTGGAGATTTAAAGAGAAACAACAGGTTGCTGTGTATTAAGAAATGCCCAGAACACGAGCTGAGTAGAAGACCTACTTGCACATCCATATAGCACAGAACCCTTGGTCTGGACATGCTCCTCCCTGCTAGCTTTGAGAGATGGACCCTATACTTTCTAGTGAGCCCTGACAACTGGCCGCAATCTTCTAAAGCTCTGAAACGGCCAAGGCTTCATGAGAATTGCCCATATTTGAAGGTAAGACGGATAGCAACCCTGTAGTCAGAATTGACTTGATGGTAGTGAATTTTTTTAGAGTAAGAAGAAAAAACATTGACTTAGGCTCTCCCCTCTTCCTGCCTTCCTCTAAAACATCCGTTCTTAACCCGTGGGTCATGACCCCTTTGGGGATCGAATGACCCTTTCACAGGGGTCGCCTGATTCATAAGAGTAACAAAATGACAGTTTTGAAGTAGCAACAAAACTAACAGTAGCAAAATGACAGTGATGAAGTAGCAATGAAAATAAATTTATGGTTGTGGGGGTCACAACATGAGGAACTGTATGAAAGGGTCGTAGCATTAGGAAGGTTGAGAATCACTGCTCTAACCAACATCCTATCCCTTGGAGTCCGAGCACTCCAACCCGTGACCCCTTAAATTCCTCTGCTTGCCACTCCAAACACCAGTGTATCCTGAGTGCGAAGAGCCCTTCTGAATACCAGAAAGGAAGAGAACTCTATGAAAGGAGTGGGGCCTAACGTAGGAATCTACTTCACATACATGCTCTGGGTCCACTTGAGCACTCCTGCTGCCCAGCAACATGCCTCGGCCAGTCTGTATTTTTATCCATCTTACTGCAGTTTTGTTCCTCCACTCATTCGTGGACTCCCTGAAGGCAAAAAGCAAGTGTACTATGTCTGCATTCTTCTTACGGCCTGGTACAAAACAGGTACTCAATAAGATTTTTCAGTGAATGGATGTTAGTGTAGCCCACACTATTTAATGCAGTCTCTATGGACTTTTTATAACTTTCTACATTGCTCAGAGGCAAGCAGGTTCGGTTCAGATGCCACGTGGAAGAGCCTTCAGATAATGCCGAGCATCTTCTTTTATTTCCCTGTCTGTTAGGGCTAAGTTCTGCTATCTGGTTAGTCAGCAGGGAAATCCTGAGAGCGGCCCAAGATGTAAAGAACTTAATGTTCTCTTTGCTTGTTCACGGTCAACAACTGTTTCTCACAGTTATCCTGAAACCTGAGTTACTATAGAAACATCTGTATCTGACTCCCCCAGGCTATGGATTCCCGAGTAAAAAGTGTATATTCTCTATGTATTCTGTTTCAAATGTCACACCATTAAGACAACCTGCACTGCCGTCAGTCTTCCTGATGATTATACATTCTAAATCAAACTTCTCTTTTTCTAACTTGGAGTTAGTGAATTGGCTCTGCTAAGCCAGGCTACAAATTATTGCCAGTTTACAGGAACATAAGATCTGGTTCCATGTTTCAGCTGAATAGTTCCTCAATTTTGTAGCAGGAGCCATAGTGTAGCCCCAAATTCCAATCCCAGCTCTATACTTACTGGGTGACCTTGAAAAAGCCCAGTAACTGGCACACAGTAAAGACCCAACAGCCCCAAAGCCATTGAGTTCATTCTGCTTCACAGTGACCCTCTACAGCGTTTACAAGACTCCGTAAAGCTTTACAGGAGCAGCAAGTCTCCTTTTTCTCCTTTGGAGTAATTGCTGGGTTTAATCTGGTGGTTAGCAGTCTAATACTTCGCTCACAGTGTCACAACCGAGTCATTGCTATTTCTACGTAACCCTCCATTAATGCCAGGAAGTTGAGCCACTACCATTGAGCTGAGTGGAAAGCCTACTTACATACCCAGATGATGCAGAAACTCTGGTCTGGACCTCCACCTCCCTGCTAGCTTCCTTTTGCACATAGCCTTTGTGACCTCAACTTGCATCACCACAGGCAGTTGGGCCCATGCAGCAGAGCCGCTGAGGCCCCTAGCCACTTTGCACAAGTTCATCCTCCCCAGATGGCCACACTTGTTTTCAAGTAGCCTTTACCCCTGCTTTCTCCAAGCAGAGCTCGAGGATGGGGAGATCTGCTTACAGTTATTTTCCACTATTCTGAACTCTCCTGTAATGCATGGTCGTCTGCTCAGCCAAGTTAATTGCTAATTCCAATTGCCATAACAGTGAGACTTAGTGAAGAAGCAAAGTTTTTTTCTTACAATAATTTGACCTGTTTCCATACCAGCTGGAGATTCTTTAGGTTTCCTACACAATGGAGTCTTGATAGGCAGCACCTGGCAGTCCCTTCTGCTCTTGGGAAGGGACATGAATTTTCAGGGAGCAATTTGGGGAAGTGGTACAAGTATTTTGGTGGCCATTTGTGTCGAGGAGGCCATGTGCTCAGTCATGAGAGCAAAAATACAGCTGAGGCACTTCAAAAGATCCTAATTAGGTTTGTCAGGGTGGACGGGTAGAAGGTTGGGAAATGGGCCAAGCTTGTTTAGTATCTTGTCTAGGGCCTAAGTTCTATAGATAACTCTCTGCTGCTAAGCCTCTCTCCCTGTGACCACAGGCCATGAAGGGCATCTCTGGGCTGGACCTCTGAGGAGGCATGGCTGCACGTTGTGCCTAGTATATGATTCTATTTGTGCCCTAACTCACCAATGTGATTAGATGCCTTTACAAATTTACTCACTTACTCACCAGACATTGGTGCGTACCTATTATGTGCCTAGCAATGGGGAGGGGCCCTGGGGACACAAGAAGATCAAAGTCATTATCCTCAAACTGGATGTGCATTTGAACCAACTGGGGATTTTGTTAAACTGCAGGACCTGATTCAACAGGTGGGGAGTGGGTTAGGTGCCAGGAGTCTCTATTTCTAACAAACTCCCAGAGGATGCTGATGTTGTTGGTGATCAGATCACACTTTGAATAGCAAGGATTACCAAATACACCTTGCTGGAGAAAACATGCTGTGGACAGAGGGAAGCAGTCACCTCTCCATCCTGGCATACTCCGGTGATGTTTAGCCCCTCTATCTCCCACTGGCCAGGAGGCTTTCTAACTGAGGCAGAGCTTGGCTTTACTTCCTGAGGGAATTCTCTAAGCCTGCAGCTTTAAAACAAACAAGAATTAAATGAGGGACAGCCCTGGGTAGTTGCCATTCCCAGAAGAGAGGTCACCAGAATCACTTCAATTCCTTCCTGGGGAAGTTCAAGTCAGTCATTTCCTGCAACACTATATGGAGGGACAAGCCCTGGACCTTCACAATTGATGTCCTGCTTGAATTTGCACTTTGGAACAATAAGCTATTAGGAAGTCAGCAGGCATCAAATTCCAGCTCTTGTTTTTTCCTAAGCCCTGTGACCCTGGACAAGTCACTTCGCCTCTCTGTGACTCATTTTCCTCATCTTAAAAAATGGGGATAATACAAACATATGGGTGTTTTAAAGATTAAATAAATTGTTCATTGGAATGTGCTTGACACACATACGGAAGGTTCCAAAATTATTAGTTCATTTGTTCAACGGAGACTCACTGAGCCTTTCTGTGTCCTTGACATACAGCCATCGGAGGGCACAACGGTGAGCTCCCGGCCACTTCAATGTGAACTCCCTGAAGCTGGGGACTGCGATCGGGGAGTTCACGTCTAAGTGCAGGAGACGTGAACTCAGAAGACAGCTAAAGCAAAGAGTGGAAGAAGGAGCTTGTCTTTTTTATTATTATTAATCATTTTATTGGGGAGATCTTACAAATCTTATAACAATCCACCATTCAGTGATATCAATTAAGCACACGTGTAACTATGCTTCCATCAACATTTCCAAAACAATTTCTTTCTACGTGAGCCTTGGTATCAGCTTGGTATCTTCTTTTTTCCCCTCCATCCCACCCTCGTGAAACCTTGATCAGTTGTATATTATTATTGTTCCTTCGTGTCTTATACTGTCCATTGTCCCCTTCACCCACCTTTCTGTTATTCCTCCCCCTGAGGGGGCTATATATTCAACCTTGTGATGGGTTCCCTTTTTCTCCCCCTTACCCCATCTCCCACAATCCTGATATTGCTAATATTCCTGAGGGCTTTATCTTTTCTGAATTCCACGTATCAAGAGCTCTTATCTGTACCAAAGTGTGTACTCCAGTCTAGCTGGATTTGTAAGGTAGAACTGGGTCATGGTAGTGGGGGAGGAAGCATTCAGGAACTAGAGGAATGATGTGTGCTTCCTCGGTGCTATACTGCACTCTGGTTAAATTGTCCCTTCCTTGTAACCCTTCTGTGGGGGGCAGAAGGGGGGTTTCCATTTGTCTACAGATGCGCTTTGGGCCTCCACTCCAACCTTCTCATTCACATTGATATAATTGCTTGTTTTGGATCATTTGATACCTGATCCTGTCGACACCTCATGATCACATAGGTTGGTGTGCTTCTTCCACGTGGGCTTATTTGCTTCCCTGTTAGATGGCTGCTTGTTTAACTTCAAGCTTTTAAGACCCCATATGCTATATATTTTTTGATAGCTGAGCACCATCCACTTTTTTTTTACCACATTTGCTTATGCACCCATTTTGTCTTCAGTGATTGTGTCGAGAAGGTGAGTATCAGCTTAGCAGGTTACGAGTGCCAGGTTATCAGAACAAAGTGTTCTTGTGTTTAGGGAGGTCTTGCATAGAGGCCCAAAGTCCATTTGTTATCTTAATACTTAACATATAAATATATGTACATTGGCCTCTATCCTTTTCATTATAAATTAATATATTTACATATATGCATGCCTATAGCTTTAACCTCTATAAATAGCTTTTGCTTTCTACTTCTTTCCTCTATTTCCTTTCACCTTTCTCCTGTCCCACTATTGTGCTCACCCTCCACCTGGCTCTCAGTCAATTCCTCTTGGATACATTGCACTTGATCAAACTCCACCAGTCCTCCTCACCATCAGTTTTAGGTCTCTTGTTGATAGCAGGAGCTTGTCTTCAGGGGGAATGGGCAAGGAAAAGGAACAAAGGTGGGAAAGAATACAGAAGGAAGTGACTAGAGTATCTGGAGGGTAGTGAGCGAGGGGGCAAAGAACAAAAGTTCTGTAAAGACGAATTGTCCTGTGATTAGGGCTATAATGTCAGGGTGAAAGGTAGAGAGCACCTCAAGGACCCAGTTGCCTTGTGGACAGATGGTAGACTGTCTGCCTTTGGCTTTGAGATTGGCTGAGTGAGTGAACGAATAAGTGCTCCAAATGTTACAGAACTCTGAGCAAAGGCCAGCACTGACATGACCTGGACCATGGACTACACCACTGAGCCACTGTGTCCAGTTTCCTCTTCTACAGTAACCAACCACTAAGATCTGTCCATCTACCCCTGTAAACCCCTCTCAAATCTGGGCCTTCCTCCAAGTCTTATTGGTACCTCCCTAAATCAGGGTCCCATCAGTTCTCATCTAAATAACTACAAGAACTTTCTAGTGTCTTCAAGCCTCAGTTCCTGTCTGCCTATAATCTAGCCTATAAGGAAGCCACGAGTGTCATTTTCCAGGCATACTCCTCTGTCCTCCAACCTCTGTGGACCATCAATTACCACAGGGATAAAATTCCAGTTCCTCAGCCAGCCAGACAAAGCCGCTCTCTCAACTTTATACATGATACTTCCTTTCGTGGTACCATTCCCCCCATACATATTGCTCATTTGTTCTGGAATACCCCTGTCTCCCAACCCGTCTTTTCCATCAAGTAGAAGTCTACCCTCCTAGAAACTTTGTAAAGTTTTCTCAACCTCTCTTGAACAAATTCGTCACTCTTTCTTCAAGGACCCCACTGAACTCTTTCCTGTATCTACATCTGTAATACCACACTTCTCAGGTCTATGTAAAAAACTAGATGGTAAGCCCTATGAAGGCAGCTCATACAGCTAGCTCTGTGAACAAAATGAGAACATTGTCCACTAGCATAGCCCTAAGATCCATCTTAGTTTACTTTAGGACTAACGAACACAGGGCCTAGGCAAGTAACACTGAGAGAAGCAGACTAAATGGGACCTGAGTTGAAATGAGGAACCCCATAGCCACCCTGAATGAAGCCCGTGTTTCAAGAGATTGATTATAGTTTTTGAAGTTAATTAGCATAAATCCATCTACCTATGGACAGCTGATCTTTGATAATGGGCCGAAGTCCATTAAATGGGGAAGAGATGGTCTCATTAACAAATGGAACTGTGAAACTGGATGTCTATCTATAAAAAAATGAAACAGACCCACAATTAATAAATGGATCAAAGATATATATATATATATATATATATATATATATATATATATATATATGAAAACAATAAAGATCATGGAGGGAAGTCCCTCTAGCTGTGGTGTTGTGCTATGGGGACAACTAATGGGGTTCTAAAGTCCACAGTGAGATTCTGCCTGGCCGAGGTTGCTGCAGTGTGGAGACCCCTGGGGCAAAGCCACAGTCACCATGTGGCAAAACCTTCAACTGAAGACTTGAGGGAAAAGAAGGAAGGAGAATACATCAAACTCGAAGTCATTGGACAGGATAGCGCTGAGATATACTTCAAAGAGAAAAAGACAACATATCTCAAGAAACTCTAAGAACCTACTGTCAAAGACAGGGAGTTCCAGTGCATTCACTCAGGTCACGGAAGTTCTGATAATCACACTCCAAAAGAACTGCGAACGGAGGAAGATGTGATTGAAGCTTATCATGATCAAAGAGGAGGTCATTCAACACTTTAGATAGTCTTTTCATTTTTCTCTTTTTCCTTAATCTTTGTTACTTTTGTTTGTTTGGAATTGAAAGCTGGAGCCCCTCTCGAAAACATCTGCATTTTCAGGCTTGTGGTATAAAGAAGACCAACCGTTGCAAGTGTTCACAATGACTTTCCAATTGACCCTGAAGTTCTAGCATTTGATTGCCTTACTCCTGAACTATGACTTTTAGTGGAGAGGGAAGTTTTTCAGGGAACTGAACTGTGGGAAAAGGGCCTTTCCTGAACTTTTGAAACTACTGTGAAAAATCTGAGCATCTGGAGCAAAAGAAGAGGCATCTCCAGTTGGGGTCATGGTGACAAAGGATGAGAGCAATGACTAACTCCAAAGATCGCTTCACTGAAGAGACAAAGCACTTTAAGATGAAGACGAAAATCTTTTCAGAAGATCCCAGCAAGGTTCTAAATTTCAGTAGCAACTAATGAAGCTGTTTTGAGGCATCAGAAGACACAAAACAAACAAACAAACATACAAACAAACATCATATTGTTGAGAACAAGGGGGGTGGGTGTCAGAGCAGAGAACCAAAATCCATTTGTAGACAATGGGACATCCACCCACAAAGGGGTCACAGGAAAGGATGACTCAACCAGGGCACAGTAAAGCACCATTGAAACACACAATATTCCTCTGGTTCCTTGAGGCTTCCACACCCCCACTATCATGACCCCAAATCCTGCCTTTCACTGCGGTCTAGACTGGAGCATGTGCACAGGTACTGATAAGAGTGCATGACATGCAGAATTCAGGAACAGGAATGGGAATAATGATTCTAGAAGGGGAAGGGGAAGGAGGGGAGAGAAAGGGAGGAAAGGGCAATTGGTCATAATGATCGACACATAACCACACACACACACACACACACACACACCCCTCTAGGGGGGATGAACAACAGAAACCATGGGGGAAGGTAGACAGCGGCCAGTGTGAGATAACAGCGGTCGGTGTGAGATATGAAAATAATAATTATAATCTATCAAGGGGTCACGAGGTTGGGGGGTGTAGGGAGGGGCAAAAGATGAACTGATGGTATCAGAGCTCAATAGAGAGTAAGCATCTAGAAAAGAATGATGGCAACATATGTACAAATATGCCTGATACAGTTGATGTCTGGATTGCTCACTCTTCCGACACAACTGCTGAAGCCAAAGCGGGTGAACAAGTAAATGTGGTGAAGAAAACTGATGGTGCCGGGCTATCAAAAGAGATAGTGACTGGGGTCTTAAAGGCTTGAAGGTGAACAAGCAGCCATCTAGCTCAGAAGCAACAAAGCCCAAATGGAAGAACACACCAACCTGTGTGATCGCATGGTCCCGAAGGGATCAGTTATCAGGCATCAAAGAACAAAAAATCATATCATTGGCTGCACACCTCCATGATAGGATCGCCGAAGACAAACGAGTGCATAAGCAAATGTGGCGAAGAAAGCTGATGGTGCCCGGCTATCGAAAGAGATAGTGCCTGGGGTCTTAAAGGATTGAAGGTGAACAAGTGGCCATCTAGCTCAGAAGCAATAAAGCCCACATGGAAGAAGCACACCAGCCGGTGCGATCACGAGGTGCCAAAGGGACCAGGTATAAGGCATCATGCAAAAAAAAGAATATGTATATATGTGTGTGTGTGTGTGTGTGTATATACACACCATAGTGAATGAAGGGGACAGTGCAGAGTGGAGACCCGAGGCCCAAGTGTCGACCAGTGGAGATCCCCTCACAGAGGGGTTTAGGAAAGGAGACGGGTCAGTCAGGGTGCGATGTAATACCTATGAAGAACACAGCTTTTCCCCAGATCCTGGATGCTTCCTCCCCTCAACTACCATGATCCGAATTCTACCTTGCAGGACTCGATAGGGCAGAGATTGTACACTGGTGCATATGGGAGCTGTAGGCACAGGGAATCCAGGGTGGATGATACCTTCAGGACCAGGGGTGTGAGGGGCGAGGCTGCAAGAGTGGAGGATGAGTGGGTTGGAAAGGGGGAACTGATTAAAAGGATCCACATGTGACCTCCTCCCTGAGAGATGGACGGCAGAGAAGGGGGGAAGGGAGACTCCGGATAGGGAAAGATATGACAAAATAGCAATCCATGGATTATCAAGGCCTCATGAGGGAGGGGGGAGTGGGGAGGGAGGGAAAAAAAGAGGACCTGATGCAGAGGGCTTAAGGAGAGAGCAAATGCTTTGAGAGTGATTAGGGCAAAGAATGTACGGATGTGCTTTATACAATTGATGTATGTATATGTGTGGATTGTGATAAGAGTTGTATGAGCCCCTAATAAAATGTTCAAATAAAAAAAAAAGAAAATGATGAGAGCAAGGAATGTGTGGATGTGCTTTACACAATTGATGTATGTATGGATTGTCATAAGAGTTGTATGAGCCCCCAATAAAACGTTTTTTTTTTAAAAGAAACTAATAACCATGTACAAACTATCAGCGGGTTATGAGGGGCAGAGGGGGAGGAAAGAGCTGATACCAAGGAGTCAATAGAAGGTAAATGTCTAGAAAAGAATGAAGGCAACATATTACAAATAATCAATTGATGTGTGAATTGTGATAAGAGTTGTATACGCTCCCAATAAAATGATTTAAATATGAAGAAAAAAAGAGTTGTAAGAGCCCCCAATAAAATGATATTTTAATTTAAAAAAGAAAAAACTTTTCCAACTCTGATACACAACTTTCTTGATTTTAAACCCTGAAGTGTCCCCTTGCTTTGTTTTTACAGCTGCCTCTTGATTCATGTATAAGTTCCAAATGAGCACAATGAAGTGTTCTGGAATTCCCATTCGTCTCAAGGCGATCCATTCTTGGTTATGATCCATACAATCAAATGCCTTTGTAGAGTCAATAAAACACAAGTATCTTTCTGGTGTTTTCTCCTTTTGACCAATATCCATCTGACATCAGCAATGATATCCCACTTCCTCTCTGAATCCAGCCTGCATCTCTAGCAGCTCCCTGTCAATGTACTGCTACAACCGGATTGGAAAATCTTTAGCAAAATTTTATTTGCATATTAATGATATGTTCTTTAATTTGAGCATTCTGTTGGGTCACCTGTCTTTGGAATGGGTACAAATATGGATCTCTTCCAGTTAGCTGGCCAAGTAGCTGTCTTCCAAATTCTTGGCCTGACAAGTGAAAGCTTTCAGTGCTTCATAAAGTTGTTGAAACATTTCAATTTCAATGCAGCTTGAACCTCTTCCTCCAGTACTATTTCATACTCATGTTCCACCTCTTGAAATGGTTGATTGTTGATCAGATCATTTTTTGTAAAGTGACTTTGTGTATTCTTTCCATCTTCTTTTGATGTTTCCTGCATCACTTAATATTTTACTGATGAAATCTTTCAACATTGTGACTTCAGGCTTGAGTTTTATCTTTAGTTCTTTCAGGTTAAGATATGCTGAGCATGTTTCTCCTTTTTGGTTTTCTAACCAAAAAGGTCGTTGTATATTTCATCATAACATTTTCCTTTGTCTTCCTGAGCCTTCCCTTTGAAAGTTTCTGTTCAGCATTTTTTACTTCATCATTTCTTCCATTTGCCTTAACTACTCCATGATTAAGAGACATTATCTAGAGCATATTAATCTATCTTTATCCACTCATCCTTCTTAAATCCATCCATCCATCCATCCATCCATCCATCCATCCATCCATCCATCCATCCATCCATGCTTCCACCTGAGAGAACTCTGCTGGCTTGCTACCATGTATGAGGGAGGTTCTGTACTAGATGCTGAACTATCAACATTTAGGAGTCTTAATCAGCAGGACTTCTACCCTTTGGCCAGCTGGGGAAGGGAGAGGGAACAGTAGAAACTTGGGGAAGGCCACCATGTGCGAGGGATTTTGATTTGTTGTGAAGTTCCTGTTTTGCTATTCCCATTCCTCTGGTCCAGGCCTGATTTATCGGGAAGCATATTTTGATTGACCAGACAGAAAGAAGCTGAGTTGGATTCCTGAGTGCCTCAGAAGTACTATGGTTCTGGGCTGCATGATTGGAGGAAGCAGCAGTAGGAGTGAAGAAGGGATTCTCCCCTAAGCAAACAGAAGTTGGGAAACTGGAGAATGGGATTGGTCTAAAAAGAACTCCCCCCCCCCAGGCTGCTGCAGAGAGGCATTAGTTTCTCTTGAAGCCAAGTTCACTTTAAACCATTGGCTCAGCCCACTCCCCGGGGTTGAGCAAATCAGCTAGGTATGATAGGCTGGGGTAGGGCTGTTTGGAATCCAGTCAGGTAGGCAGTGAGCATAGGAGCTAAGTCATCACCTTTGTCCAGGGATAGTGTGTTGCTCTACAGATAACAGACACATTTTTCAGTTGGAGATGGAGGTAGGAGGGGGGATGGACCAACATTCAAGCCTGCTGTGGCATCCAAACACTTCCCAAACCAGCCCAGCTCAGGCCAGACTGTTCAGTGCTGTCCAGTTACCTGCTGTGATGGATTGCCTTGTGACCCCCACAAAATATGTGTCAGAAATCTCAGTCCCTATACCTGAAGTTATAACCCATTTGAGAACAGATTTTCTTTGTCATATTAATTATGTAGTGTGTTTAAAGTCAATCCCTTTTAAGATATTAAAGAGCAGATTAACCAAGCACAACCCAGAAGGAAAGCTACATAGCATATGATCACTGAGGAACCTAGGAATAGAAGCTCAAAAGAGCCAAGGACCCCAGAGTGGACAAAGAGAACACGCTATCCCCCTCTACTTAGTACCGTAAATTTGGCCTTTCAGCCTCATAAACTATGAGAAGATAAACTTCTGTTTCTTTCTCTCTTTTTTGAAATCATTTTATTGGGGGCTCTCACTGCTCTTATCACAATCCATTCATATATCCATTACGTCAAGCACATTTGTACATATATTGTCACCACCATTTTTGAAACATTTTATTTCTATTTGAGCCCTTGCTATCAGGTCCTCATTTTCCCCTCCCTCCCCTCCCCTCCCCTCCCTTTCTCATGAACCCTTGATAATTTATCAATTTTTTTCATGTCTTTCACCGACCATTGTCTCCCTTCACCCACTTATCTGTTATTCATCCCCGTGTATGTGTGTTATACATTAATCATTGTGATCAGTTCCACCTTTAAACTTCTCTTTCTTGATGCCACCCACTTGTGATATTTCTGTTATACCAGTAGTTAACTGCCATAACTGTAGATAACTAAGATACCTGCTTTCTCCTATACTTCCAGGACCAAAAGTCAAATCCAAAACCTAGACCCCCCCCCATATGAATCCCCACATAGTATATTCAGTTGTGCTCATGCTCACCATTCCAAGCTGCCACCGCTGCCACCACTGTCAACCAGGATCACAGCTACTCTGGGACCACTGGGTTAAAATCTCTTAGTTGAGTAAGCTGCAATGTGAGCTCCTCCCACCACACACTCCCAGCACCAGGGCTTTCCCCAGAGCCACATTACCACATCACTCTGCTGTGCAGATTGGGAAGCTATGCAAAGAGGTGCCTCTGAAAGCAAAGAAAGAGGAACCTGTGACAGCTCTTCACTTCCTGAGCACCAGGGGCCTTTCCTTATCTCTTTGCCCAGCAGAGAAGAGGCCGTATGGACTGGGGTGGCTGTTCTGCCCTGCACTAGGGTCAGTAGAGCTGGTAAGTTTATTGCCACCTATATACCAAGACACTAAGAGGTCTCAGGATTTGCCCAGGCTCATAAAGTGGAAGTGTTTGCTCTTAGCTTTTTTTTTTTAAACACCATTTTATTGGGGGCTCATACTACTCTTATCACAATCCACACAAACATCCATTGTGTCAAGCACATTTTTTGTACCTTTGTTGCCATCATCATTTTCAAAACTTTTGCTTTCTACTTGAGCCCTTGGCATCAGCTCCTCATTTCCCTCCTCCCTTCCTGCCCCCCGAATCCTTGATAATTTATAAATTATTATTATTTTGTCATGTCTTACACTGTCCAACATCTCCCTTTACCCACTTTGCTGTTGTCCTTCCCCCAGGGAGGAGGTTATAGATAGATTCTTGTAATTGGTTTCCCCTTTCTACCCCACCTTCCCTCTACCTTCCCAGTATTGCCACTCTCACCACTGGTCCTGAGGGGTTCATCTGTCCTGGATTCCCTGTGTTTCCAGTTCTTATCTGTACCAGTGTACATCCTCTGGTCTAGCCAGATTTGTAAGGTAGAATTGGAATCATGATAGTTGGGGAGAGGAGGCATTAAAGAACTATACGAAAGTTGTATGTTTCAACATTGCTTCACTCCTCCCTGAGACCCTTCTGTAAGGGGATGTCCAGTTACCTACAGATGGGTTTGGGTCTCCACTCCGCACTCCCCCTCATTCACAATGATATGATTTTTTTGTTCCTTGATGCCTGGTACCTGATCCCTTCGACACCTTGTGATCACAGTGTGCTTCTTCCTCACAGTGTGCTTCTTCCATGTGGCCTTTGTTGTTTCTCACCTAGATGGCTGCTTGTTTATCTTCAAGCCCTTAAAACCCCAGATGCTATATCAGCTATATCACCATCAGCTTTCTTAACCACATTTGCTTGTGCACCTGCTTTGTCTTCAGTGATTGTGTCGGGAAGGTGAGCATCATGGAATGCCAGTTTAATAGAACAAAGTATTCTTGCATTGAGGGAATACTTCAGTAGAGACCCATTGTCTATCTGGTACCTTAATACTAGCCCTATAAATATATACACTTGCTTTATCTTCAGTGATCGTGTTGGGAAGGTGAGTATCTTGGTATGCCAATTTAATCGAACAAAGTGTTCTTGCATTGAGGGAGTACTTGAGTGGAGGCCCAATGTCCATCTGCTAACTAAATGCTAAACCTATAAATATATGCACATAGATCTATTTCCCCACCATCATATGTAAATAGTACACCCTGGGTTCCAAAGAGTTGGCACAAAACAAAGAACGTAAAATATCTCATTGATATTTTCAATATTGATGATTATGATCAATATTTTGATATATTGGATTTAATAAAATTATCAAAATAAATGGCACCTGTTTCTTTCTACTTTATAAAATGTGACTACTAGAAATAGGAAGGATCTCTGGTGGTACAGTGGTGAAAGCACTAGACTACTTACTTTAAGGTCAGCAGCTTGAACCCGCCATGTATTCCTTAGGAGAAAGATGAGGCAATCTGTTTCTGAAACGATTTATAGTCTTGGAAACTCAATGGGCCATTTTCCTCTTAGCTTAAAGTGTCTCTTTGAGTAGGTATCAACTAAACAGCAACGCATTTTTTTTATTTTGTAGAAATAGGGATGCTAGAGCAGAAATTAGCCAATAGCTCAATAAACTAAGAGAGATATTCTCGAACCAACCCATGCATATATGGGCATTTTGTTGTTAGGTGGAGGCGAGTTGGCTCTTACTCATAACGACCCTTTGTACAACAGAACACAGCACTACTCAACCCTGTGCCATCTTCCAGGAAGGCTGTCCTCTTTGATTTGTATCAGTAAGTGCTTCAAGTCCTATTGGTTTTTAGCAAGCCAGGTTGTGCCATTTGCAGATCGCAAGTAGTTAATGACCTTTACCAATCCTGATGCCAAGACTTTATATAGTCTAGCTTCTCAGATTTTTTTTTCTCAGCCTACAGATTGAATAAGTATAGTGAAAGGATACAACCCTCACACACACCTTTCCTGATTCCAAACCATGCAGTAGGCTATGTTCCAATGACTGCCTCTTGGTCTGTGTATAGGTTCCAATAGAGCACAATTAAGTGTTCTGGAATCTCTATTCTCCACAATGTTATCCATAGTTTGTTATACTCTATATAGTCAAATATACTTGCATAGTCAATAAAACACAAGCAAACATCTTTCTGGAATTTTCTGCTTTCAACCAAGATCCATCTGACATCAGCAATGACATCCTGTGCTTCATGGCCTCTTCTGAATCTGGCTAGAATTTCAGGCAGCTCCATATTGGTACACTGCTGAAAGTGGGTTTGAATTATTTTCAGAAAGATTTTAATTGCATGTAATATTAATACAATTGCATGATAAGTTCTACATGCTGTTTGGTCGCCTTTCTTTGGAGTTTGGATTTTTTCCAGTCTGTTGACCAGGTACCTGTCTTCCTAATTTCTTGGCACAATCCTTACAATGCTTATTGAAATTTTCAATTGGTATCCTATCAATTTCTGGAGTCTTGTTTTTGGCTAATCCTTTCAGTATAGTCTGAATTTCTTTCAATACCATTGGTTCTTGATCATATGCTACCTCTTGAAATGGTTTACTCTCAACCAGATGGGAACTTAGAGCCCAATAAAGTAATTAGGTACTTAATAAGCAATTAAGGGTAGGAGAAATGGTTGCTATATTTCTATTAAATAGTGCATCATTGGGCTAGATTTCTTAGTTTATCTAAATGTTCATCAACAGGAGATTCCATGCATCACAAGCCAGCCATACAATGGGGTGATTTGCAGCCATTAGGATGAATGAAGTAAATCTCTATGAGTAGAAATGGAAAAAATTCCGTCATTTTGAACTGAAAAATGAAGGGGAGTGGTGGTCAAGGAATGGGTGTATAGACATGATCTTACTTGTGCATAAAAAGCTATATTTGCATATATATGTGCAGAACAAGTCCACAGAGATATTCAAGAAAATGACGTCACCACTTTTTTCTGGGGTATATGGTGAGGGCTCTTAGAGGATGAGGGAAAGACTTTACCTATAATTTTCACTTTAAACTCTTCAGTACTCTTTGAAGCTTTAATAATATACATAGTATTTTACAACAAGTATATTACTATTTTTGTTTACATATAATAGATTATCACTTATGTAGTAATAACACACCATTTGAAATATTTTTCCATAAAAATTCGAGTTCCTATTATTCTCTTGATTGTTTTCACATTGTGTTAGCCTTACCGACTGTGCAGAGAATGCTAAGTCTTTGAGACCTACTCAGTGGAAATCTGGCCTGAGGTTTCTCCTTGCCAACAACCTTACATGGTCATGCTACCAGCGGTCTACTCAGAAAGTGAAATGTAATTTATGTAAGAGTATGTGTGATTCCTCTCTCCCTTTGTTCAAGAGAGATAAATGTGTGGGCTAAGTGAGACAAAAGCAGTGGGTATTGGAGAAAAGGCTCAATCCAAGTTTGGGAAACAAGTTTAATTGCCACCTGTAGTTAAATATCACTAAGGGGATCAAAGCCAAGGTTTTTCAAGAGAACTATAGAGGTTGGAGCAAGGGATTAACTTCTTGATTTTCTTGGAAACAGGTATAAAAAGAAATTTGTGTGTTCTGAGGCAAAAAGACAAATCAAGGCTCTTTGCTCCTCTTCATCGACAGGCAGCCACCTCTCTCCAATCCCATGCAGTCCCAGCCACATCCCAGAGACACCATGGTAAAGGTCTGAGTAAATGGATTTGGCTGCCAGGTCCCCAAGGGTGATTTCAACTCTGGCAAAGTCAATACTGTTGACATCGATAATCCCTTCATTGACCTGAATTGCACGGCCTACATGTTCCAGTATGAGTCCACCCAGGACAAATTCAATAGCACCATCAAGGCTGAGAACGGGAAGCTTGTCATTAATGGGGTGTCCAGCTCAATCTTCCAGGATTGAGAGCCTGCCAACATTATGTGGGGGTGAGACTGGTG
This sequence comes from Tenrec ecaudatus, assembly GCF_050624435.1. Lineage (NCBI taxonomy): Eukaryota > Metazoa > Chordata > Mammalia > Afrosoricida > Tenrecidae > Tenrec > Tenrec ecaudatus. Next base: position 80,726,945 of record NC_134548.1, on the reverse strand, counting down.
CCGTGTATATCGGAGAGTCGACTGGTGTCTTCACAATCGTAGTGAAGATGGGGCTCACTTGCAGGGCGGTGCCAAAAGGGTGGTCATCTCTGTCCCTTCTGCTGATGCCTCCATGTTTGTGATGGGTGCGAACCACGAGAAGTACGACAACTCCCTCAAGATTTTCAGCAATGCCTCCTGCACCACCAACTGCTTAGTTCCTCTGGCCAAGGTCATCCATGACAACTTTGGTACCATGGAGGGACCCATGACCATTGTGGACAGCCCCTATGGGAAATTCTGGAGTGATGGTCGTGGGGCTGCCCAGAACATCATCCCCACATTTACTGGCACTGCCAAGGCTGTGGGCAAGGCTATCCCGGAATTAAATGGGAAACTGACTGGCATGGCCTTCTGTGTCTCCACCTCCAATGTGTTGGTCGTGGATCTCACCTGCCATCTGGAAAAAGCTGCCAAGTACGAGGACATCAAGAAGGTGGTGAAGCAGGTATCATATTGTCCCCTAAAGGACATCTTGGGCTACACTGAGGACCAGGTTGTCTCCTGTGATGTCAACAGTGACAGCACCATTCCATCTTTGATGCTGGGGTTGGCATTGTCTGCAACAACCACTTTGTCAAGCTCATTTCCTGGTATGACAATGAATTTGGCTACAGCCAAGAGTGGTGGACCTTATGGTCCACATGACCTTCAAGGAGTAAGAGCGCCCCAGGCCACCATCCCCAGCAACAGCGCTAGAGGAAGAGAGGCCCTCAGCCCTGAGGAATCTCTGCCCCCAACTCAATCCCCCAACACGCTGAGAATATCCCATCATCAATCATCTAGAGTTTACATCCAGACCCCCTGAAGAAGGGGAGGGACTTAGAGAGCTCAACTCTGTCATGCACCATCAATAACGTACACTGTATCCAGTCCTGTTCCCTGGTCCCCCACTGCCCCCCCCCCAAAAAGACAAATCAAGAAGTTTCAGCGAATTGTCAAGCAGATAAGGGCTTCAAGAGGGAGCATGCTATGAAAAATGAATCAGCTGTACAATTCAGAGGAATTGATCACTGGAAACTTTAAGAATAGCAACAGAACATTGTTACATATAGTGCCAGAAGACGAGCCCTTCAGATCAGAGACACCAATCAAGGGAGAGCTGTCTTTTCAAAGTAAAGTTGACCATAATGACGTGAATGGTGTAAAACCTTGGGGAGGAAGGCCTTCAAGACCATCACTTGCTGATGAGGCATGACTCAAAAGAAAGGAGCAACTGCAAAAATTTATTAATAATCAGAACTTGGAATGTATGAAATATTAATCTAGGAAAATTTGAAGTCATCCGAAATAAAATGGAACCCATAAAGATTGATATCCTAGGAATTAGTGAGCTGAAATAGCCTGGAATTTGCCATTTCGAATCAGGAAATCATATGGTTTACTATGCTGGAAATGACACAATCAAGAGAAATGGTGTCGTGTTCATCATCAAAAAGGACATTTGAAGATCTTCCTCGAAGTCCAGTGCTGTCTGTGGTAGGATTATACCTATCCTTATTAAAGGAAATTCTATCAATACAACTATTATTTAAATTTATGCACCAACCATTAAAGCTAGTAATGAAGATGTTGAAGAATTTTACCATCTTCAGTCTAAAATTGATCAAACATGTAATCAAGATGCACCGATAATTATTGATGATTAGAATGCAAAAGTTGAAAATAAAGAAAAAGGAACAGTAGTTGGAAAAAAGGTCTTGGTGATAGAAATGAAGTTGAAGATGGCATGATAGAAGTTTGCAATTACTTATTCATAAGTAAATATCTTCTTTAAACAACACAAAAGGCAGCTATACACAGATGGAATACACAGAAATCAACGTGATTACATCTGTGGGAAGAGCTCATGGAGAAGTTCAATATTAGCAGCTAAAATCAGGTCAGGGGGTGACTATGGAAGAGACCACCAATTGCTCATACATAAGTTCAGGTTGGAGGCAAAGAAAATTAAAACAATTCCACAGAAGCCAAGTGATGACCTTAAGTATATCCCACCTGACTTTTGAGAACATCTCTAGAACACATTAGCTGCACTAAAAACTGGTGACAGAAGATCTGATGAGTTGTGGGGGGACATCAAGACCATCATTTATGAAGAAAGCAAAAGGTCATTAAAAAGACAGGAAGGAAAGAAAAAATCAAAGTGGATGTCAGAAGAGGCTCTGGAACATGCTCTTAATCTAGAGTAGCTAAGACAAATGGAAGAAATGATGAAGTCAAAGAACTGAACAGAAATTTTCAGAGGATAGCTCGAGAAGACAAAGTAAAATATAATGAAATATACAAAGGCCTTGCGTTAGAAAACCAAAAAGGAAGAACACACGCAGCATATCTTACACTAAAAGAACTGAAGAAACAATTCAAGCTTGGAGTTGTAATAGTGAAAGAGTCTATGAGCAAAATGTTGAATGATGCAAGAACTATTCAAAGAAGATGGAAAAACTACACCGAGTCACTCTACCAAAAAGAACTAGTTGACATTCCACCATTTCAGGAGGTAGCACATAAGCAAAAACCAACGGAACGGTACTGAAGGGAGAAGTCCAAGCTGCACTGAAAGCATTAGCCCAAAACAGAGTGTTTCGCCCAGCTGTGGAAGCATGGGAGCACTCACTTGTTTATGCCAAGAAATTTGAAAGACTAAAGGAAGCTGGCTGTCTTAGAAGAGTCAACAGAATGATCTACTTATAGAACAACATCACTGATATCACATGGAAGTAAAATTTTGCTGAAGATAATCCAACAATGGTTGCAGCAGTACATTGACCAGGAGCTTCCAGAGGTTCAGACTGCGTTCAGAAGAGAACTGGTCCCTGAGGATATCACCTTGACTGAAGCGTTTTAGTAGCACCCTAAGTTAGCTTAAATGGCTTATGTTTTTAAAGCAATATTCCATGAAAAATTTGAGAGCCAAGATTTACTTTTAAGAGGACTCTGCATTCATCATAAAGCTGTATGACATATATTTAGTTTTATGATTCTACATAAAAGCGAATTTGAAAATAGTGAACACTTATTTATGGTCGAATTTCGCAAAGTGATTCATAGTCCAAAGGACTCCACAGAAGGGACAATAAGAGCAATTCAACCTCGGTGTCTTCTGAAGCCTTGGCGCTGTTATTGTGACTCCAGGGGCTGAGACACTGCTTTCCCTCTCTCTCAGTCCCCAAAGTCACTCCATTCCAAAGTTCTATTGTGACTATCTCCAAAACAAACTAGAATCCAGCTATTTCTTACCACTGGCTCTTATGCCACCCCACTCCGTCCCCCTTCCTTGGCAGAAGTCTTGTAAGTGGTCTCCCAGCCCTCTCTTTTGTTCCACACAATAACAACCCGCGTCCGTTTATTCAAAGAGCTATCAATTCTACCATATCTCTCCTATGCTTAGATGTTTGATGGGGGTGATTCTTGGGCTAATATCTGCCTGCCCTTCTGGCTTGAGTGTCCTGTGCCAGCAGAATCTTTGCTTACCTGTTTTCCCAATGCCTGCCCTGTAGCCTGGCATATAGTAGGTACTAATTAAAGGCTTGTTAAATCAAGGAATGAATTGTAACAAGTAACATCTATCTAGCGCTTTAAAGGTAATCAACAGTTCACTTGATGTTCAGAAGGAGTCTACATGCTAGGTATTATTATTTCCATTTCTCAAAGGAGGAAATTGAGGTGCAGAGTTTTATTTGTGGTGATGGAGTTAATGCAGAACATACTGAAATTCAGGTGGGTGGAGTCAAACGCTATGTGGTTTCTGGCTGGAAAGCTGCAGGTGGGTGGAGGAGGGTTTCTACAGGCAGTGTTCTTAGTCAGAGCCAAACAATAGAGTGTACTACTCAGGTCTTTAGCATGCAGGGGAGGCACCCTGAGGAGTTTCTCCTGACCGGTCAGGGAGTAGGAAGTGAATTCTAAATTAGGCTTTCCTGACAACTTAGAAACTTACTGTAACTACAGTTACCTAGTTTATGAGTGTCAAATCCAGAGTTTGGGGTCTAACAAACAGAACGGAGTACTTGTAACTTGGGACTTTTCTGGAAAAATCCAGGGTAGAGAGTTGTTGTACCTGGCAGCTGCATAATGGCTATTTCTCAGCTAATTAGCACCCAGTCACCTTGGTCTAACCACATTTCAAGAAGATTCCTTGAAAAAGCAGAATTTTGCTTTCTGGGCCTATGTTTTAAATACCATATTTCTTCTTCCCTCTCTTTCTCATTTAGTTCCTGTATCAGCTCTTTCTTATCTTGTCTGCTAACTGCTTTCCCCTAGGTTGCCTGAAAGCACTTTGATGGCTTGTTTGTTGATGGCTGCTATAAATGGTTGAAAGTAATAAACAGCCTGGGGACCATGGCAACAGAGGCCATGGCAACGGGGACCAAGCAGAGAGACAGTTCTTTCCAACCCTCCTGATTTCTGTTTTAGGCCAAGTAGAGTTGACCAGGCCTGATGGTCCCCTCATGTCACGATGTAATCAGGACGATTCTGTTCACATGAGGCTTTGTGGCAAACTTTGGGTCCCGAGGAGCTCTGCAAAGCGGTTGCTTCAGTGCACCCGCGTTGCAAGGGGGAGCTCATGGTAGACAGTTGTCTGTCAAATCCTGGCTAGGAGGGAAGCTTTGCTCTAGCACGCTCCACACTCCCTTTGAGTCCATGCAGTATACTCAGGGCTCCAGTGTGAAGGTGACCAGAGTAAAAATTCAGTTGGCTATTAATTCCTTTCCATCCTGAGAGCCAAGGACTAAGCAGTCCACTGGAAGGATTTATACTGCTGCCTGGCAGAGAAAAGGTTCCCAATGGATTGAGGTCCAAGATCTTTCCCCATTATCATCTCTCTGCTCAAAAGGGTGAGCTTTGAAAGGGCTGTGACCTTGAGTCTCAGTTTCCTATTCAGTAAAAGGGAGTGGTAGTATGCTCTGCTCTGTGTTTCTCCACGTCTTTCATTTAAGTGGATTCTTTCAAGTGTACTGAAAAGCAGTAGGAACAAATACATTTCCCCCATATTTGCCTCAGAACCTTTTGTCTAAAGAAATAATATAGGGGAGGGGAGGGCAGGGTCAGTGCCATTTGGCAGGAGTTTGGGAGCCAGTGGGAGTGGAGCAGGCGGCGGGGAGACTTGGCCATCGGCCCTTGAGCTGAGGCTTGTCTCCTATTTAGTCCTGCAGAACGCCTGGCCAGCATGGGTGAGGCAGAGGAGCGCAGCTTCAAGGGCAGAGTCTCGAGAGTAGGTCAGGCTCTTGTAGTCCTTCCCAGGGGTCCAGCCACTCCGAATCCCATACTGCATCCAGATCCAAACCCAGGTCGAGACCTAGGAGGCATTCTCATCGACACTATACTCGATCTATATCCCACTTCTCATGGGAGACGGTCTTGAAGTAGCTCACACACACCAAACTACCTACCGATGCCGCAGGGGCCACGTGGAACTCACTCTCCAATGCGCAGCCCGAGAAGACACACAGACAGCAGTGCAAATCCGAATCCCAACACTCCCCTTGGCTTTTCTGGCCTCAGTTTGTACACAATGGAGACAGATCTTCATGCAGTATTCTCTTGATATGGACCATTGAGTGGCATGAATGTGGTTTATGATCAGTGAGCTGGACGGTCTCAAGGATTTGCTTTTGCTGATTCTGTAAGAAATAGATGGCTCAAAGGAGGCTATGGAAAGGGCAAACGGAATGGCGCTAGACGGTAGACGAATTCATGTGGATCCCTCTATCATCAAGAGAGCACACACACCTGCACCAGGCATGGCCATGGGCACACCAACTCACAGTGGTCGAGGAGGAGGTGGCGGGGGTGGCAGACATCGAGTTTCCTAAAGTGGTAGAGGATATGATTGTGGCTACGACACATACGAAGCCTATGATTACCGGTACAGAAGATCACCTTCTCCTTACTATAGTGGACATCGATCACCATCAAGATCTGGTTCCTCCAGCCCAAGACGCTATTGAGAAATTGAATGGTTGCAGCTGAGGACATTTAAAAAATCATTTTATTGGGGGCTTATACAACTCATCACAATCCATACATCCATCTATTGTATCATACACATTTGCATACTAGTTGTCCTCATCATTCTCAAAACATGTGCTTTCTACTTGAGCCCTTGGTATCAGCTCCTCATTTTACCCTCCCTCCCTGTCCCCCCTCCCTCATGAACCCTTTATAATTTATAAATTATTATTTTGTCATGTCTTACACTGTCCGACGTCTCCCTTCACCCACTTTTCTGGTGTCTGTCCCCCAGGGAGGGGGTTATATGTATATCCTTGAATCGGTTTCTCCTTTCTACCCTACCTTCCCTCCACCCTCCAGGTATTGCAACTCTCACGACTGGTCCTGAAGGGATCATCCTTCCTGGATTCCCTGTGTTTCCAGTTCCGATCTTTACCAGTGTAGTGTCTAGGCAGTGTCTAGCCAGATTTTTAAGGTAGAATTGCGATCATGATAGTGGGGGGAAGAAGCAGTTAAGAACCAGAGGAAAGTTATATGTTTCATTGTTGCTACCTTGCACCCTGACTGGCTCATCTCCTCCCCACAACCCTTCAGTAAGGGGGTGTGCAGTTGACTACAGATGGGATTTGAGTCTCCACTCTGCACTCACTCTTATTTACAATGATAGGATTTTTTTGTTCTTTGGTGCCTGATACCTGATCCCTTCACAGCTCTTGGTCACACAGGTTGGTGTGCTTCTTCCATGTGGGCTTTGTTGCTTCTGAGCTAGATGACCGCTTGTTTATTATAAAGAACCTTTTTACAACAACTTTGGTTTACATAATAGCTACATTTTGCTGGTTGCATTGCTGTTTTCCACTGGTCACTATTCTCTCTCTCTCTCTCTCTCTTTGAACATTTTATTGAGGGCTCTTACAGCTCTTCTAACAATCCACACATCAATTGTAGCAAGCACATCTGTACATATGTTGCCATCATTATTTTCTATTAAGTCCTGGCTGTCAGTTCTTCCCCCCCCCTTCCCCCACTCTCGTGACCCCTTGATAAATTATGAATGATTATTATTTTCATATCTTACATTGACCTCTGCCTCCCTCCCTCCCTTCCTCCATGGTTTCTGTTGTTTGTCTCCCTGGAAAGGGGGGGGGAGGGGAAGATGTCACTATACTCTTAAAGATGGAATGGTTATTGTGTAGGGAAACATCTTAAGTAAAAAAGGAACCCGGTGCTGCCCTTAGCAAATTATTTTTCTTGCTTTACAGAAAATTAACTTGTAGCTAATCAAATGAGGATAGAAATGGACCTTTTAAAAACTTTATTTGTGGTAGGCATGGTATTAAGAGACTCATGTATTACAAGATTGTATTAAAAGATAAACTTTTCTTTGAAAATTGTTTTGGGTAAAATGGTGACATAAAGTAGCTCAGCCATGTCAAGGGTGTCTGGGGCAGCATGGAGCTGTCAATGAGCTGAGTGTCGACAATTTGAAGATATGGAAGACAATCCTTACTTGGCTCTTTCTTTTGAAGAATGTAATTTTGAACCCTGAAAACTAATTTTTGTTAGAGACGAAACACTTGTGGACTCCTACATAACGTGTTGTATTTGAAATACATTTGTACCTGTTAAACCTTACCAACTTAAATGTGATTTGTGTGTGTGTGTTCAAGTTATTGAAGTTTAAATATGCCCTTAATTAGCGAAGGGCATCCCTATTTATTAGGTAGAGCAATTGTGTAATTTGCTGCTAAAAATTTTGGTATTGGAACAATGGTCATTGTATAGTTCTTAGAAGATACGTGTGGGGAAAATAATCTTCCAATTAAAACTTAAGTTCTTTGAAAAAAAATAAAACATTAGTTTTAGTTGAAGCTCCCTATGTACCTCCACAATCACATTCTTCTCCCCTAAAGGTAACTATTCTCCTGAATTTGGGGTCTATAATTTGCATGCATGTTCTAAAACACACTATGTACAAAAATATATAATATTTTGAGATATTGAAGAACATATTTGAAGGCAGTTTTAAGAACACATTGTCCATCATGGAGCTTATGCTTTCTCTGAAGGCAGTGGCTGCTCAGTGGTGGAAGTCCAGGTTCAGCTCTCAGCCAGGGCACCTCCTGTGCAGCTCCCGCCTGCCAGTGGAGGCTTGCCTGCTGCCATGATGTAGACTAGGTTTCAGCTGTTTCCCAGACCCAGACTGACCAGGAATAAAGGCTTGACAACCTATTTCTAAAAAAATCACCCCACACAAGACTGGATATCCATTTTCAGAAAAATGGAACAGGAACCACATCATACAAAATATAGAAAAATCAACTCCCGATGTATCAAAGACTTAAATGTAAAGCCTAGGACTTTAAAGATCATCAGTGAAAAAAACAGGGACAAACTTAGGGGTCCTAAGACATGACATAAATACATCATCAAACATAAAGGAAACCACACAAACTGTAGAAGACAGACTAGATAACAGGGACTTGCTAAAAATTAGAAAGTTTAATGTACATAAAAAACTTTACCAAAATACTGAAAAAGGAATCCACAGATGGGAAAAAATGTATTTGGCAATAACATATCAGAAAAAGGGCTAATTTCTAAAACTTCTTTTTTTTAAAACAAAAACTTCTAAAACTACAGAAAACTTCAACACTTCACCAAGAAAAAACAAGTAATACAATTTAAAAATGGGCACAGGACATGAACAGACATTTCACCAAAGAAGACAGTCAGTCAGCCAGCAAGTATATGAAAAAGGTTCAATCTTTAGTCCTTTGTTCACTCACTCCCATGAAGTCGATTGCTTTTGACTTACAGCAACCCTCTAGGACAGAATAGAATTGCCCTTGTGGGTTTCTGAAGCTGGAAATCTTTATGGAAGCAAAAGCCTCATTTTCTTCTGTAGAGTGGCTGGTAGGTTTGAACTGCCAACTTTGTGGTTAACAGCCCGATGCGTGAACCACTACATCAACAGGGCTCCTTCTTTAGTCATTAGCAGGATGCAACTCAAAATAACAACGAGATATCACGACACACAGCATTAATAACCAGGTTAAGAACAAACAAACAAAAAGCCCAGAACAACAGAAAACAACAAAGTGTTCAGGGAGACTGGAACCCTCAGATTTTGTTGGTAGCACTGTAAAATGGTACAATTACCATGGAAAGCAGGTTGGAACTTCCTTCAAAAGATGAGAATAGGAATATGGTAGGACCCAGAAATCCTTCTACTTGGTATAAATCTTAAAGGAATACACACCCATGTTCCTTGCAGCACTATTTACAATAACAGCAACAACAAAGAAACACCTTAAATGTAAGAATAGGTTAAACAAACTGTTACATACACATAATGGAATACTATGCAATATTAAAAAAGAACGATGAATCCATGGAATCCCTCATAACAGATTGATCTGTCAGACATTATGCTGAGTGAAATTAATCAGTCACAAAAGAACAAATATTGTTTGAGACTACTTTAAAAAGTCAAGAAAAAGTTTTCATACAAAAAGAAACATTCTGTGATGTTTACAAGGCATGGAAGGGGAAGAGAGAGTAAATTATTGGTTAGAGGTAGACAAATGTTAGGAAATGTGAAGGAAGTGGGCAAAAAATGATGGAATCAGAAGAAGACAACAGGAGTGCAAGAGTTAAAGGCAACAGAGGTAAAAACACTACTGTATACACAATTCTGCAGTAACCGTGATCTATGGGTAGATATATAGGCTGCACAGGTGTAGGAGGGAGAGTGGGACTATACCCACAAATAAATCTAAGTCTGACAAAAGAGATTTGTACGTGGGTATTTAGATTTGCTGCAAATATACCCATGAATGTGATGGAACACACAGCGGGGGGGGTGTTATGAAAATATTTTAGACATAACAAAACACTGTGGAGGACACCAAGATCAGCCAACACAACAAAGTCCACAAAGACAATGTTCCACATCCTACATTGGTTAGTGTTAACTGGAGTCTTAAAAGCTTGGAAGCAGCCATCTACGCTGCAAATATTGATCTCTCTTGATCTGGAGGAAAGAAGAATGAAGAAAATCAAAGACTCAGGGAACCAATGAGTCAAGTAGATGAAGGGGGTCACATTACATAAGTCTCCATGACCTTGAGTTCACAACTCAGGGGTCGATACCATGACTAATTGCGCTGAAAGGGATCACACTAAAATGTCCTGAATAGAGTGGTAAAAAATTATAAAACAAAATTAAAGTCATAAAAAAGGCCAGGCTGCTTGTTATACAGAAACCATGGCCCTTAGTTACCCTTCAGGTCTGAAGGTATGCTCACCACCATGGCTCAATTTTCAGTCACACAATAGATCTATAAGAGCACAATAATACTAGTAAGGTATACACAACACACAGAATAATAAACCATTTGAGATACAAAAGCAACATTTACCCAAGGAGAAAATCAAAAGCGTTAGGAAAGGAGGAATGCAAACAGGAAACACGGGGAGGAATTGGGGTAAGTGATATTACATTGTGAGGTTTCAATAAACGAGATGAAGCAAAATATGCATGAATTGTTGAATGGAAAACTGATCAGCTCTGTAAATCTTAACCCAATTTCAGTAAAGGGGGGAAAATCAGCAGTGAAAACCCTAAAGACCACAATGATCTAGTATGGTTGTGCATGGGATCACCATGGGTCTGAAACTAACCGAAGAACATCTCACTAAAACAAACTTTGTATAAATTGTATCAACGGTACGCCTCTGTGTTTGTTAGGCTGGGGTCTCTAAAGAAGCAAAGGGCTTACGTGGAGAGCAAATGCTTTGAAATTGATGAGGGCAGAGAATGTACAGATGTGCTTTACACAATTGATATATATATATATGGATTGTGATAAGAGTTGTATGAGTCTCTGATAAAATGTTTTAAAAAAAGAAGCAAAACCAGTGATGTTTATATATGTATGCATATAGAAGGAGATTCATATCAAGAAATAGCTCACACAGGTGTAGAAGTAAGTCTGGTCCAGTTCAAGTCCATGAGTCAGATATAACCTAGAGGCTTCTGACTTGTGTATTTGCAGGGGTTTACAAACATGAATCATCCAAAATGACCCTGAGTGGGACTGAGGGCAATGTGCTTTGACAGCTCCTTTCCAAATCCCTAGTCAGGCTGGATTCCAAAGGTTTCTATGAGCTCATTTAGGAATTATGAGCTGGGTTACAAGGATCATTTAAAATTATTTTTTAATCTGAAAGTGATTTAATTTAATTTATTTTTACATCACTTTACTGGGGGCTCTTACAGCTCTTATAACATTCCATACATCAATTATATCAAGCATATTTGTACATATGTTGCCATCATTTCCAAAACATTTTCTACGTAAACCCTTGGTATAAGCTCCAATTTTTTCCCCTCCCTCCCCGCCCTCCCATCCTCATGAATCCTCGATCAATTATATATTGTTATTATTATTTCATATCTTATACTGTCTGTTGTCTCCCTCACCCACATTTGTTATTCATCCCCTTCGGGGCAGGGGGCTATATATCCAACCTTGTGATGGGTTCCCCCTTTCTCCCCCTGCCCCCTCCCTGACCATCAATCCCCCTATCCTGATGATATCACTACTCCCACTACTGTTCCTGAGGGGTTTATCTGTCCTGAATTCCATGTGTCAAGGGCGCTTATCTGTACCAATGTGTATTCTCCACTCTAGCCAGATTTGTAAGGTAGAACTGGGTCATGGGGGGTTGGGGTGGGGTGGAGGGTGGGAAGAAGCATTCAGAAGGAAGTGTACTACAGGTTTAATTGTAGTTAAATTAAACTACTACTTCTATTTCACGAGACACAAAGAAATGAATGATGCCAGCTACCATTGCTGAATGCTTTGATCAAGGACCCAAAAGATGAGTCTTGATCAAAACGAGGAAAACATGGAACAGAACTTCAAAATCATATGAAAAATAGATTTACTAGGTTCACTGACACTGGGGGATCCCCTGAATCGAATGCCAATACTAGGCTGTTGCTAAACTAAACAACAGCCTATTAATAAAAAGTGTTTGCCTTGATCTTAGAATTCTCATAAAGAATTATTCACATGAGTGTAAACTGACAACAGTTCATTGAAAGCACAGATCAAAACCGAGGTAGCTCCTCAGCTAAGCTAGAAGAAAAGGTCTGAAGATCTCCGCCCACAAATCAGTTCATGTAAACCCTACCCATCCCATCAGGCTACTTCTCAAGCAAGCTCATGAGGATAATGCAGGACTGGGCCCTTTCATTCAGTTGCGCTGAGGGTCACCCTGTGTTGTTGGCTGAGTCCATGGCAGCTAACAACAGCCAATAGAGGGAGTGTGTTAGTCCAGGTTGACGAGAGAAACAAATCCAGGGACACTCACATGCGTATAAGAATTTTGTACCCAACACTAATTGTATATTAGGAAAACACCCGACCCAGTCCAGATCAAGTTTATAAGTTTGATATTAACCCATAAATCTGATATTAGCCCATATGGCTGACACTAGTCCATAACTTCTTCTACAGACTCACACAGTGCATACAATGATGCTGAGAGCAAGAGGATCACAAGCCAGAGGATAAAGTCTTATGGAAGCATCTCAGCTCTGGCATGGCTCTCCATGCGGTTCCTCCACCTCCAGGGTACTGGCTGCAGGCATCATGGCTCCATGTGGCCTGTCAACAGGAATGTCAACCAGAGAAAGGGTGTGTGTCCCGCCTCCAGGGAGGCAAACAGGAGTTCCCAGAATCCTCAAGAGAAGGTCATGCCCACACAGAGGCCTCATTGGCTATGACCTGATTGACAGACTAGACTCCAGCCCTTCGCTCAAGTTGACAGGAGATGATGTAACTGCCACAGGTCCTGTGATAGATTGTTTCATCCCAATTCTTCCCGTCTCCCTATATCCAAGCCCTTTGCCATGTGATTGTGGAGCCTTTCCCAGTAATGGAATGGGCTGTATCTATTTCCCCATGTGACCGCAGAATGTGGACAGAGGTGACAGGGCTGAGATTTCTCCACTCGCTTTCTTGTCTCTGAGCCATCACAGGGAGGAGAAAGTTGCCCACTGTTGGGAGCTCATTCTCCGAGTCTCTATGAAGCATGCCAACAGAGATCAGGTCTGACTGGCTTTATAATGTGCATGTCCTGGTGCAAAGCAAAGGAGCCCTAGCAGTGTTGTGGGTTGCAGGTTGGGCTGCTACCCCAAAGGTTAGCAGTTAGAAACCCCCAGCAGCTCTGTGGGAGAAAGATGAGGCTTTCTGCTCTCCTAAAATGTCATAGTCTCAGAACCCCATAGGGGTAGCTTGACCCTGTCTTATGGGATCACTATGAGTTGAAACAGACTCAACGGCAGTGAGGGCTTGTTTTTGTTTTTGTCTGATGCAAAACCGTTCAGAACCCCTCATTTAAAAATTTTTTTTTCCAGTGGGAGAGTATTAAAGGGAGAGCAGAGCCCTTCCACGTGTGGAGCCACCACGTGTGATGTGGCTGCAGTTACGGATCCTGACACAAGATATCACAGCTGTGTTTCAGACCAGGGCTAGCAAACTCTGGTCCCTCTTGTCGAGCCTGGCCCACTGCCTGCTTTTGCATGGCTCTAGAGCTAAGAACGGCTTTTAGAATTCTAAAGGGTTGACAAATAAATACCACTTTGCGATATGTGAAAATTACATGAAATTCAAATTTCGATGTTCATAAATAAAGTTTTCCTGAGACGCAGCATCCAAAAAAAAAAAAGAAGAAGAAAGCACAGATCAAAAGCTTGAAGAGGCAGAGGACCTACATTGATGGCGATGAAACAATATGGGCAGAGATCGTGAGAAGAGTGACCCAGAACTTAGTATGTCTCCATTTAGAAATTGTGGATGGATGGGTGTAGAGATGGATGGTTGGCTGTGTATACTGCCATAAAAACAAAACAATTTTTCTACTAAGTTCACTCGTAGAAGACTGATAAGATGTGTATGAAATTTGTCTAGTGGAAACAAAAATGACTTCTGGCCAGTAGAAAAGAGAACCCGAGGCTGCAGCTTTACTCCCTACAGAACTAACCAGTTTCGGATCCGATTTCCCCACGTTATCCCAGCATTCTTTCTTTCAGGTTGTTGTCTTTTGAGCTCTCAGATGCTTAAAAAAAATCCTTTTCATTGGGGGCTCTTACAGCTCTTATCACAATCATTGTGTCAAGCACATTTGTACATATACTGCCATCATCATTTTCAAAACATTTTCTCTCTACTTGTGCCCTTGGTATCGGTTCATTTCCCCCTTCCCCCACCTTCCTTTCCTCTTGAACCCTTGATAATTTATAATTTTTTTAATATCTTACACTGACCGCTGTCTCCCTTTTACCAACTTTACTATTGCTTGTTCCCCTGGAAGGGGGTTATATGTCGATCATTGTGATCAGTTTGCCCTTTCTCCCTCCACTCCCCTTCCCCTCCTGGTATTGCTACCCTGAGTTTATTAAATCTTTGACACATGTTCAATAGGCATTTGAATGAACATCAGTTTTCAACCTTTTCAATTTACACTTTGATAGAGTGATTTATTTATTTTTCAAAAATTTTAAAGCATAAAGCAGCACCCTGATTTGATCCCATTGCTTAGTGCAAGCTCCTTTGAAGGAAGTAAAAGAAATGAGTAGAAATAAGAGTCACCTTGTTTAATTGATGAGGCCAGCATGCTATTTTGTCAAAGAGAGAGGACATTTTATTTATGTTCCTGTGACAGGGATAGCAGATGAAGTCACAGGAGGCAGAGACATAGACACAGCATGTGCATTTTTGTTTTGGTTGGGAACATACAGAGACTTTCCTGCTTTGGAGCATTGAACAATTTCTGGGTTTATAATGTTTGACAGCTTCTGTTCATAAAATGCCAGAAATGGTCTGAAAGGCTTGAAGTTAAACAAGTGACCATCTAGCAGGGAAGCAACAAAGCCCACATGGACGAAGTGCACCAGCCTGTGCGATCACAAGGTGTCCATGGGATCAGGGATCAGGCTTCAAAAGACCCAAAACAAGCAACCATTTCGATGTGAACGATGAGGGTTGGAACAGAGACCCAAAGCCCATCTGTAGACAGTTGGACGTCCCCTCACAGAAGGGTCATAAGGAAGGGACGAGCCAGCTAGGGTGCGGTATAGCACCAGAGAAGCACACAACATTCTTCTAGTTATTTAATGATCCCCCAACCCCACTATCATGGCCCCAGTTCTACCTTACAAATCTGGCTAGACCAGAGCATGTCCACTGGTACAGATAAGAGCTCTTGACACACGGAATCCAGGACAGATAAACCCCTCAGGACCAATAATGAGAATAGTGATACCATGAGGATAGGGGAAAGATGGGGGGAGAAGGGGGAGAAAGAGGGAACTGATGACAATGATCGATATACAACCCCATCATCCCACTGACAGAAGGATGAACAACAGAAACATGGGTGAGGGAGACAGCGATGGTGTAAAATATGAAAATAAAATGACTTACAAATGATCAAGGGTTCACGAGGGTGGGAGGGTGGGGGACAAAAATGGAGCTGATACAAAGGGCTCAAGTAGAAAGAAGATGTTTTGGAAATGATGATGGCAACATATTCACAAATGTGCTTGACACAATTGACATATGGATTGTTATAAAAGCTGTAAGAGCCCCCAATAAAATGATTTTTTAAAATTAAAAGAAAAAAGAAAGCAAACTCCAGAGAACAACTTTTCTTCTTTAGGTGAACTCTAGGACCAGGCACATCACAGGAGAGCTCACTGGGAAAGATGCTGGGATTCTCTTTGTACAGGTCACAAAACTTGCTTTCGACTGCATTTGATAGGCAATAAGGTCTCTGCCTCCCCTGGGAAACCTTGTAGGCAGGGAATGAAGATAAAACGGGACTCAGCCTGGAGTCGGAGGAGAATTCTCAAAAGGAGTGTTTAGTTGCATTGAAATGGACTTTTCTCCAAACTACACCACATCCCACTCCCTCCCCCTACCAAATACCCCCCCAGGTTATTAATCACACACAAAGCCAGGAATATTCTTGCTTGTGTACCCTTTTAATGTTTCAAACCAACAAAGTGTTGCCTTTGGAAGATATGAGCACTATAGCGAAGTGTGGCAAAGAAATTAGATGGTGCCTGCTTATCAGAAGGAATAGTGTCTGGGGCCTTAAAGGCTTGCTTTCAAACAGGCAGCCATCTAAGTGACATGTCAATTAAGCCCACATGGACGAAGTACACCAACACCCGTGATCCAATGATTGTAAATTATATAATCTCAATCGGAAGGAGGGAATAGGATCATAGCTTAAATTGTGAGATTCTGGTGTGCGGAAGGCTATGGGTGACAGTGGAAGCCCCAAATACATGTGCAACATCTACACAGGGGATAACCCTCCGGTGATTTCCCTCCAACCATAATTGAAGGATGGGAATAACCTGGTTACCAGGCAGAGAATATTAGAGAGCTAACTATAGTGGATTAAAATGATAGATCTGACTTGAATGGCTAAAATTTTGTCATTTGATCTCCCTTTGGGTACACTTTTTGCTTGATCTGGTTTTTTAATATTTTCTGTTTCTTTCATATTGGGTTTATCTCTGTTGTATTTTGTCATTGTGCTCAGCCTTTTGACTCTCTGTTATGTATATTTCTTCTCTCTCTCCCTCTCCTCTCTCTCTTTCTTTCTAGTATATGAAACCCAGAATAGGTGAACTTATAAAGACAATAAATAGATTAAGGGGCTCTGGCAGGGGAGATGGGGGTGGATGGGTAAGAGGGAGCTAATATCAAGCAGTACAAGAAGGAAGACATTTTTGGAAACGGATTATGGTAGTGCTTGTACAGCACTGCTTGATGTGATTGAAATTGGAATGATATGATGTCTGGATTTGCTCCTAATAAAATGGTTTATAAAAAAGCAAAAGACAGTGTTGCCTTCTTGAATAAGACTAAAATTAAAACACAACCAAATACATTTCTCTACTAACAGCTCAAAAGGAAATAACAGTATCTTTGTCCTTTTTAAAACATATATTGTTGGGTGAACGTTTATAGAGCAGATATTTTTCCCATTCAGTAAGTCATACATCTTTTTTTATGCTGTTGGTTGCTGTTCCCACAAAGTAACTAACACCAGTACGTAACAAAGGAACTAATATTCCACAGTATTTCCTGTTTCTATTTCTCCTTACATAATACTTTTGAACTTTGTCCATGAGTAAATGCTACCCCTTTGATCTGAAAATCAAAGAGGCATGGAAAGAGTCCAATGAACTAATGGACCATAGGTATATCCTGACCCTAAGATCAGAAGAACCAGATGGTATCCTGGCTGCTCTGAAGGGGATCACATTGGAAGGTCCTAGACAGAGTGGAAGAGAAATGTGGGACAAGACGCAAAATTCTAAAAACATACCAGGTTTACTGGTCAGACAGAGATTAGTGTAACCCTCGAGACTATGATCTTTAGTCACCCTGGAGGTCTGGAACCAAATTCAGCCTCATGCTCAATTTTCAGCAAAACATTAGACAGGTCTGGTGGCATTATCAGGTAAGCATTGGCCTGGTAACTTCAAGGTCAGTTGTTCAAATTCACCAGGTACTCTGAATGAGAAACATGAGGCTGTCTGGTCGTGTAACAATTTATTGGTACACAATGAGTCATGATTGACTAGATGGCAGGGTTTTTTTGTTGTTTTAAATTAAGGTGAGCAACAATACTACTGAGGGATTGACATCTCAGAATAAGCAACCATTCATTTGTGTTTTCTGCGATGGTTTACATAGCAGTTTAGGTTCCAATTCAACAATTTCTATACAAGTTGTTCAGAGAATTAATTAGCCCTTGATCATATTTTTCTGACCTTTTAGACATCACTTGTCTGTCAGTTTGTCATATTGTGTTGGTTTATGTGTTGCTGTGATGCTGGATGCTATGTAAATGATATTTCACATGCCAGCAGGGTCACTTAAAGTGAACAGTTTTCAGTGGAGCTTCCAGACTAAGAACAGACTATAAAGAATGGGCTGCACACTTTGGGAAAATTAGATGCTGAAAATGTTATGCACAGCATCTAAAGACTGTCCGATACAGAAGGACTAATGAATAGAAGCAGAACTCTTTAGACAGTGCCAGAAGATGAACCCCTCAGGTCAGAAGGCACTCAAAATACAACTGAGGTAGAATTGCCTTTTCAAAGTCAACCATAATGATGTGAATGGAGGCAAGCCTATGAGAATAAAGCCTTTGGGACCTTCATTTGTTGATGAACATGACTCGAAATGAGAAAAAAACAGCTGCAAAAATCTACTACTAATAAGAACTTGTAATGTATGAATCTAGGAAAGTTGGAAGTTGTCAAAAATAAAATGAAACACATAAAAAGATTGATATCCTAGGTGTTAGCAAGCTGAAATCAGAAAATCGTCTGGTTTACTATGTCTGGAAGGAGACAACTAAGAGGCAGAGTCTTGCATTCATTGTGAAAAAGGACATTTAAAGATCTATGTTGAAGTACAATGCTGTCAGTGATAAGATTATATCTATTTACATGCAAGGAAATTCAGGCAATACAACTATTACTCAGATGCATGCACAGACCACTAAAACTAGTCATGAAGAAATAGGAGAATTCTACCAATGTCTTCATAGATAGAATTGTCTGAAATTGACCAAACATATAATCATGATGCACCAATCTATTGGTGATCAGAATGTAAAAGTTGGAAACAAAGAAGATGGAACAGTAGTTGGAAAATACAGTGTTGGTGATAGAAACAAAGTTGGTGATTGAATGATAGAATTTTGCAAGACCAATGCTAATTGTACATAGCAAATGCCTTTTTTCAACCACACAAAAGGGGGATATACATGTGGACTTCTCCAGATGGAATACACAGAAATCAAACTAACTATACCTATGGGAAGAGACAACGAAGAAGCTCAATATCAGCAGCTAAAACCAGACCAGTGATTGTGGAAGATATTACCAATTGCTCATATGTAAAGTCAGGTTGAAGCTGAAGAAAATGAAATATGAGAGCCAAAATATGTGCTTGAGTATATCCCATCTGAATTCCAAGAATGTCTTAGGAAGAGATTAGCTGCATTGGACACCGATGACAGCAGATCTGATTACCTCATGGGAGACACCGAGAACATCATACACGAAGAAAGCAAAAGATCATTAAAAGACAATTGAAGAAAAATCAAAGTGGATATGAGAAGAGACATTGAAATGTGTGCTAAATCTAGAGTGTTATTGTGGTTGTGAGGTGCCCGCAAGTCAGTTCTGACTCATAGCAACTGAACGAAACCACTCCCTGGTCCTACACCATCCTCACAATTGTTCCTGTTCTGAGTCCATTGTTGCAGCCACAATGTCAATCCATCTCCTTGAGGGCCTTCCTCCTTTTTGCTGCCCTTCTACTCTACCAAAAATGATGTCCTCCTCCAGGGACTGGGCTCCTCTGAAACATATTCAAAGTATATAAGATGCAGTGTAACCATCTATATCTTTAAGGAGCATTCTGGCCCCGTACTTCTTCCAAGACACATCGGTGTGTTCTTTCAGCAGTCCATGGTACTTTCAATATTCTTCTCCAGCACCATTCAAATGCATCTGTTCTTTTTTTGGTCTCCTTTATTCAGTGTCCAACTTTCACATGCATATGAGGCAGTGGAAAATACCATGACTTGGGTCAGGCACACCTTAGTCCTCAGAATAAATCTAGAGTTGCTAATGCAAGTGGTAGAAATGGTGAAGCCAAATAGCTGAACAGAACATTTCAAAGGGCAGCTCAAGAAGACAAAGTAAAATATTACATTAAAATGTGCAAACATCTTGAGTTAGAAAACCAAAAAGGAAGAACACTTTCAGTATATCTTAAACTTAAAAAAATATACCAAGAAAAAAACTGAAGCCTGAGTGGAAATGTTGAAAGGTTCTATGGGCAAAATATTGAATGATGCAGAAAGCATCAAAAGAAGATGGTAAGAATATACAGCCACTGTACCTAAAAGAACTACTGTATATACTCGAATATAAGCCAACCCGAGTATAAGCCGAAGCACCTAATTATTACCTGGGAAACCAGAAAAACTGATTGGCTCGAGTATAAGCCTAGGGTGGAAAATGTAGAAGTTATTGGTGAGTTTCAATAATCAAAACAAATGAAAATAAAATTACTAAAATTGACACATCAGTGGGGTAATGTATTTAAATATTTATTTTAATTAAAAAACATAAATAAAAGGACAAGTCATTTAACATTAGTAAACCAGCACAGTAAGTGGAAAATAGGTTCAACAAAAACAATAAGGTATTGATACCTTAAGAGTACTATTCCCTGAGCTCAATCAGCAACCAAGCTAAAATGTAAAGAGTTAAAATCCTTCAATACTGGATTCATCATCATCATCCGTATCCCAATGCAGAGCTTCAGCTGGTGTGAGGTCATCATAGACGCTGTCCTCACTGAGATTGCCGTCATCACTATCACTGCTGTCATTTTAATACAAAGCGTAGTCTTCACTGCCATCCATAGCATTACTAATACTACATTTCTGTAAGGCACGTCGCACCATGTCTTCTGGAATGTCCTCCCATGCATCTCGAACCCACTTTGCTATTAACTCTATGTCAGGCTTCATAAGATTTCCTCCTTTTGTTAGTTGGGCTTGACCAGATGACATCCATTCATGCCACATCCTTTGCACACGGTCTTTGAAAGGCTTATTCAAAGATACATGTCATAGGATGGCTCTGATTGGTTAGATGTGAGTAAACAAACATTCAAAGCCCTGCAGTGTCAGCGGGGCTTTGAATGAACAGCAGAGAAATGGCAATCACCTGCGAGATAGCGGGCACTCATGCCGTTACCTCGGGGTTTAGGGTGGGGTGTGGGCAGCGAGATGTCACACCTCGCTGGGGTACCACTGACCCTTGTATAAGCCGAACCCCAGTTTTCAGCACATTTTTGTGCTGAAAAACTCGGCTTATACATGAGTATATATGGTAGTTGACATTCCACCATTTCAGGAAGTAGCATATTAATAAGAATCAATGGTACTGAAGGAGGAAGTCGAAGCTTCACTGGAAGCATTAGCTTCAGGAATTGATGGAACACCAATTGGACTATTTCAACAAGCTAATAAAGCACTAGAAGCACTCAGTCTTCTATGGCAGGAAATTTGTTAGATAGCTACTAGGCCAACTGGCTGAAAGAGATCCATCTTTGTACCCATTCCAAAGAAAGGTGACCCAACTGAATGCCCAAACTATAGAAAAATATCATTGCTATCACACTCAAGTAATATCTGTGATAAATTCAGGCCCGATTCAGAAGATGAAGTGGAACAAGGGATATTATTGCCGATGTCAGATGGCTCTTGGCTGAAACCAGAGAGTACCAGAAAGATGTTCATTGTGTTGCATTGACTGTACAAAGGTGTCTCACTGTGTGGATCACAACAAGCTACGGGTGGTTTGAGAAGCATGGGAGTTCTAGAAAACGTGATTGTGCTCATGAGGAACTTGTACCTGGATCAAGAGGCACTTATGAGAACAGAACAAGGGAATATTGTATAGTTTAAAATCAAGAAAGGTCTGTGTCAGGGTTGTATATTCTCCCCATACTTATTCACTCTGTACACTGAGCAAATAACCAGAGAAGCTGGATTATAGGAAGACGAATTTGGCATCAGGATTAACAACCTGTGATATGCAAATGACCCAACCTTAATTGCTAAAAGTGAAGGAGTTAAAGCACTTGCTGCTGCTGCCGCTCAACAAATGCAGCCTTAAGTGTGGATTCCAACTCAATACAATGAAGACAAAAATCCTCCCACCTGGACCCAGAGTAAATGGATAAAATATTGAAGTTGTTGAAGAGTTCATGCAAAAGATGGGTAAGTCTGCTGCATAAGACCTATTTAAACTGTTGAAAAGCTAGCATGTTTCTTTGAGGACTCAGGTGAACCTGACCCAAGGCATGGTTTTTTCAATTGCCTCCTATGCATATGAAAATTTTTTTCTTTTTTTTATATAAACAATACCCTCCCCTTGGGTGGATTAGTGCCCCATGCCCCCACTACCCTTTTGCATATGAAATTTTGACATTGAATAAAGAAGACTGAAGAAGAATACATGAATTTGAACCATGGCGCTTGTGAAGAATTTTGAAAATACTGTGGTCTGCTAACAGAAACAACAACTCTGTCTTGGAAGAAATACAACCAGAATGCTCCTCAGAGCTGAGGATGGAAAGATGTTATCTCATGTACTTTGGACATATTATTAGGAGATATTGGTCCCTGGAGAAGGACATTACACTTGGTGTGGTAGTTATATAATTGTCAATTTGAGAGGATTATGCATGAAGGGGTGGAGTCTAGTTTGTCAATCAGATCATAGCCAATAAGGCTACTGTTTGGGCATGACCGTCTCCTGAGAATTCTGGGAAATCTGGCATTTCCTACTTGGAGGTGGGAGACTCTCTGCTCACACCCTGGGACACATAGCAGCTTACAAGACACATGGCCCCACCCTGATGCAGAGACTCCTGTCAGCGCTGAGATGTTTCCAATGACACTGGATTCAAGGACTTTCTACCCACTGGCCTGTGATCTTCTACATTTGGCATCATTGCATATGTTTCATGAGTCTGAAGAGAACTTTATAGATTGGTATCGGACATATGGGCTAGTATCAGACTTGTGGACTTGATCTGGACTGGGCTGGGATGTTTATTCAATGCTCAATTGCTCTTGTATACAAATCTCTTTCTTATACACATATGTGTGTCCATGGATTTGTTTCTCTATTCCACCCAGACGAACACACTCGGTAAAGTAGAGGGGCAGTGAGAAAGAGGAAGGCCCTTGGCAAGATGGACTGAGACAGTGGCTGCGCCAATGGGCTCAAATAGAAGAACACTCATGAGGACGCCACAAGACAGGTCAGGGTTTCGCTCATTTGCTCACAGGATTGCTATGAACCAGAACCAACTGCCTGTCACCTAACAACAACAATATGGAAGAACATATGAGTGTGATGGAAGAATTTCACAGGTAACAGAATGTGTAGGGAAAAGAAAACCAGAACAAAAAATACCACTGCTATAAATATGATTCAAACATAACTATTTCTGAAAGCACAACCAATCAGGTGAAGAAAATGAAAATGTATTTTCTTCTGACACCCTTATTGTCCTACTTCTCTAGGCTGTGTTAAGATGAAATATATGTAATGAGCACATTGTAAACCATAAAAGATGGCATAAAGGTCTTTCAGAGGGTGAGGGATTATATGATATAAAAGAAATACTGTGACTATGGAAGCAGACAGTCTTGGGAACTGGTCCATTCTTGTGTATGGCTTGTAGTGTGGTTGAATGTGAACTTCTCAATCTCAGTTTTCATATATGTAGTAGAATAAGTACAAAAAGTCATCTCTTAGAAGGTCACTGAGAAAGTCATCGGTTAAAGCATCCAAGAGAAGCAGGACCAAAGCACTGTGGAAGTGGAGTCTTTGATACACAACACAGGCTTAACTTGTAGAAGATTGCTCTGGAACAGTCTCTACATACCTGTTGCTCCAATCATGCCAAGGGTTGCCTGTGCATTGCTAGTCTATCCACCCCTGCTTCTAACTAAGTAAAATGCTTGGAACGGCATACTCAGTCATTGTTACCAGGTGCCATTGAGTCAGATCCGACTTATAGGAATTCTATGCACAACAGTGCCCAGCCTGTGCCATCCTCTCACTTATTCTTATGCCTAAGCCCATCGTTGCAGCCACTGTGTCAACCCAACTCATTGAAGTGCTTTCTCTTTTTCGCTGCCCCTCTACTTTACCAAGCATGATGCCCTTCTCCAGGGACTGGTCTCTCCTGACATCTGCAAAGTAGGTAAGATGAAGTCTCATCATCCTTGTCTCTAAGGAGCACTCTGGTCGTACTTCTTCCAAGACAGACTTGTTTGTCCTTTTAGCAGTCCATGGTACTTTCAACATTCTTCCCCAGCACCACAATTCAAATGCATCAATTCTTCTTCAGTCTTCCTTATTCAATGTTCAATTTTCCCATGTATATGAAGCAATTAAAATTACCATGGCTTGGGTCAGGTGCACCTTAGTCCTCAAAGTAACATGCTTGCTTTTCAACACTTTAGAGCAGTGGTTCTCAACCTTCCGAATGCCGCGAACCTTTCATACAGTTCCTCATGTTGTGGTGACCCCCCCCAACCGTAAAATTATTTTCTTTGCTACTCCATAACTATACTTTTGCTCCTGCTATGAACCAGGCAACCCCTGTGAAAGGGTCATCTGACCCCCAAAGGGGCCGCACCCCACAGGTTGAGAACCGCTGCTTTAAAGTGTTGTGCAGCAGATTTACCTAATGCATCACGCCTATTGATCACTTGATTGCTGCTTCCATGGGCATTGTCTGGGAATTCGAGCAGGACAAAATCCTTGACACCTTCTACCTTTTCTCGGCTTATCATGATGGTACTTATTTGTCCAGTTGTGAGGGGTTTAGTTTTCTCCTTCCTTTCTTCTTCTTTTTTTAAAAGAATGAATTCCTGCTCCTACCCAGTAATTCATTTTGTTCTTGAAAATATAAGCATCCACCAAGTCACCATTCATTCTTGAAACACTTACTAGGCTCTTCTAGCCACCAACTCTTGATAGCCACATGCTGCCATATCAAATACTATTCATTTGTGTCTCATTGATTCCCTGTGGGAATCTGGGAAGAGCCCTGCGATGGATACAGTGCTGTACCATCCAGAGATACTTTTAAGACATTGCCACTCTGCCACTGACAGTGCTGCTGGCTGATATCCCTATTTGGAATTTCCTAGCCACCTCCTCACATGGAAACTGTCTCACCTAAGGCTACAGAGACACCTCCCTCAAGCTCATGCTCCCTCCCTGGAGGTAGCATGGGTGTGTCAACCACATGGACACACACACACCAATCACTCTGAGGAAGAAAGATAGGTACCGGCTGTTCCGGTGAATATTTACACTCTCCGAAACCCTAAGGAGCAGTTCTACTTTATCCCACAGGGCTACTATGAATCATCATTGACTCGACGGCAGTGGGTCCATTGGAGGTAACATGCACCTAATGACCGCTTGGGGCTTTGTGGCATCAATGCTTGGTGTCTGAAGACAACGCTGAAGGGTCATCTGAGCTCCAGCGCTCCCCCACAGGGTCAGCTGGGGTTGGCATTAGGACTGTCCCGCAGCCAGACTTCTCCCTCCAACCAATCTGCTTCCTTCCCTTAGACCTCAGGTGTCCATCCCAAAGGCACTATCAGCCAATGCCTTCCTGCTGAACTGCTGCAGCCTCCCACCGCAGAGCAGTCCCCAGGAGAAGCTTTGATTCAACATCTGGGAAACCTCAATTTCAAGGGATTTCAGGAACTGCTACAGTCTCCACAGCCCAGTCACAGTGCATAGGCCTCACTCGCAGTTCCATTTTTATTGCTCTCCATCTCTTTTTCTCCAAGGTTTTTGTATAACATAAATGTGGATGAAAATACGTGAAAAAGATAGACTCTGAAACAAATAATTGCAGCAAGGTTACAATAAAGGAATGGTTTCAGCTGAATTCAGCCCGTGGGCTCAAAGAAAGGCTTCCTCGGGAAGGTGCTGTTTAAACTAAGGCTTGGTGGATGAGTGGGGAGTTGATGGGAGCTCTGATTATGGAAGAGGTATTCCAAACAAAGGGTGGCATGTGCAAGAGCGTAGGGTGTGTAGGAAGAAATAGGTGTGAGACGCTAGCAGGGCCCGGCAAGCCACACCGAGGAAGTCAGTGCTCCGGAAATGTCCGCTGGACAAATGTCACAGTCCAACGTTGCCAAGCTGAAGTCATTTCGGCCCCACCTCCACAAGCTTCACCATATCTGGGCTCTTCTGGTTCTGTTTGTTTTATTCATTTAATTTTGTTTTTTGCTCCAAATGAAATCCATTTTCTTACATAAATTTGTTAAGAGAAGTTTTATGTAACAACCAAAAACCAAAGCAAAAGAAATATCACTTGAAAGTAACTTCAAAAATAAATACAATGGAAGCAGAGTAATTAAATTCTATCTATATACTGCTGCCTGTCAATGTCTTTGGGCTTAAGATTTGATGTAGCTTTGTTTAAAAAAATTAGCAAGCAATATAGAGGTTGAAGCTTAGCACAGAGACTTTCTACTTAATGAAATAAAAAGGGTGGGAGGAAATGAGAATATTTTTTAACCATGTAAACGAATGTTCTTAAAGCTGTACCGTGTATCATTCAGAGAATCTTGGAAGTCTCTGACCTGTGAACTCGCTGATTGTAAAAGCATTTGGTAATCCATCAAGTGCCCCACCACACTGCTTTCACTCTTTTGCTTTCACTCATTGACTTTAGAATAATCTTTTTTGATGTAGTTGCCATGCTCAGTAAATGCTTCCAAATCGGTGGCTGTGATGATCTTTACCCCAAGCAATGGTGGGAGGAAGGGCAGGAGCAAGTCTCCAAGAGCCCTATATGCCTACTTTAGAGATGTGGGAACTGGAACCGGCTAAGGACATGTTTGGTCAAGGTCACACAGGGTATTAGTCATTACAGCTTAGGGGAAAACACAGGATAAATGAATGGTATAGCTTATCGGTTTAGGCTTTTTATCTGGAAGGCACAAGAACATCAAGTGTGAGAGCACTTGATGGGGAGAAGCCAGTCCATTAGGCTTTGATTGGACTCTGACTAGGGCTAGAGACAGGCCTGTGTGTTGGGCAGCATTAGAAAGACTCTACCGGGGGCTCCATTGTTTTCAAAAAATGCTCCAGAAAGCAAGGGAGGCCAGCACATCAAAACGGCTCCAAGGGCAGTGCCAACTCAGGAAAAGAACTCCTGGGAACGTGCAAAACCACGGGGCTTTGAAGTCTGACAGACGAGGGTTCAAATGCTGGTTCTTCTACTTTCCAGTTCGGAATGACCATGGGTAAATCTTATTGAGCAGGCTGTGGAGTCTAAAAACCCTTCTCTGAAGATCCCGGGTGGGAGCGCAGAGTCTGAGTTGGGCTGCTAAGGAACAACCATCAGCCTCTCGATATAAATATTTGCACTCTCAGAAACCCAAAGGGGCAGTCCTCCTGGTAGTCTCTAGGAGTCCAAATGGACTCAACAGCAGCGTTTGTTCGGTTTGGTTTGGATTTCGGTAGGATTATTGTGAGAATAGTCAGAGGCCACACGTGCAAAACTTGTACCGTGTTTCCCCGAAAGTAAGACAGCCCCCGAAAATAAGACCTACTTACAGTCTTGCCTCTGGCTGAAATATAAGGCACCCCCTGAAAGTAAGCCCTGCCCGAAAATAAGAACTACCCAATAATAAGACTTTCCCGATAATAAGACCTCCCAAAGCTAAAAGGGATTCAGGGTAGCCCATTCCATTCAGGGAATGGCTGTTTCTCCCTGTCCACAGTCCTTGCTTCTACTCTGAGGCTACTCAGATGCCATCTACTCGCTTTATCCTGAGATTGTCCCTTAAAAATCTGAAGACGGGAGATGGCTTTCCTTCAATTCTTCTCCAAGCCAACCAGCATGTGGTGCTCACAGGACTTAGTTTTCAGACCCATCACTCTGATTTTCAAACTCCTTAGTTCAAACCCCTTATTCCTCAGGACATATTCCTGCTGTAAGGAACCAACTCGAACCGAAGAGATACGGGGTGTTCTCACAGTCTCTCCTGCCAGCCACCTCAACAACAACAGCTTCCCATAAACATTCAAGAGCATGTAACTGTCGTGTCGCATCTACTCATCCAGATGAATCTTTTGCCAAGCAGCCAGAGGCAGGCCGTGGTGTGGCAAAAGATCCTGAGTTTGTTTCTACCCTATGGACAGAAAGTCTGCCTTGAATTAAAATGGAAAAATGCTCAATCCCTTGGTAGTAATCTGTGTGGACAGCTGAACATTGCATACACCTCTTCCTGGCCCTCCCTACGCCTTGATAATGTAGAAATATTTGACATTTAATAGGCACCTGGGGCAGATGGTGTTTGCCACTGCCAGAGAGATGTTGAGTTAGAGAGAATATGAGGGACAATATTTATTTACACACACACACACACACACACACACACATACACACACACTTCCTCAACCATTTTCATTATCCCTTTAGGATCACAGAATATCAGGGGTAGGCTGTGATCCACCCTCTCCTCCCCCAGAGCCTCTCAGCATAGGATTCCCTTTAAAGCATCCCTGCCAAGTGTCTGTCCCACCCCTCCCCCCACTTCTAGTAATAAGGGAACTCCCTCCCTCCCTCCCAAGATGACCTAGGCTACTTCAGGACATCTCCCGGACTACAGAAAGCTCCTCCTTTGCAATGCGTGCCAATCCCTTCTCTTCTTCCCTCTGCTGAACATATGATGCTCTTACGACTCACCTCCCCGGCTCCAGAAGAGGGTGATAGTCCCGACTCTCTCCATCCTAGAAATGCAGATGGCCGAGAATCCACATCCAACAATTCCTCATGCAAGAGAGTCGGGTATGATGGGCGCACACAAGGGCCGGGGAGCCAAGGGACTCCACGTTGTTCTAAAGTCGGTCCCCAGGCTCCTCCCAGGCACTCTTTCTGAACTCTGTTTCCCAGCACTGTGGCTGGGTCAGTCTGGCCTCATGGATCACATGCTCCTTTGCCCTGTGAATTTGTTCCTGGGCAGTCACACCCAGGGGAAAAAGCAACCCAGGATTCAAGTCAAGAAGCCCGCTTCTTTGCTCTTCTTTCCCACGTTTCCCAGCCAACCCCTGCACAACCCCCTTACACACACATTGGTCCAGTTGGTCCAGTCACAGTGCGGGGAGTGGTGAGTTGGTTTTGTCTTTTTCTAGGTAAGGTTCTCAGCCAAAGGCCCAGCGAGGGCTGGCCGCACACTCAGCTGCTGTCATGTGGTGAGGGGAAATGAACAGGAACTGGCTGTCTGAGTCAGCGCCCCTGGTCTATTGTCACTGGGAAGGCCCCTTCCTTCCCTGAGGGGAGCCGTACACAGGGATAGGCCTTGTTTCTTGCACGTCTCTCTCATGCATGCTCACAGATTCTCTTGTGGCCCGGACTCAGTCGATAAACTATGGCTGAGTGCAATTCAGTCCAATTTCCCCAACGTCTAATGAGTGGCCTCTGTAAGTGGTGGGTTGCATACATGCATATAGGGTGAGGTCATCTCATTGCATCTTCACTACACACGGAGGAGCTAGTAATGCACACTCCCATTTCATAGGTGAAGGAATTCAGGATTCGAGAGGAGAAATGATTTCCCCAAGTACAACAGCTGGAAAATAATGAGGATTGGAGTCCAATCTTACTCTTCCTAGTATTAGGGAGATAAGCCAACCTTCCTTGTTGCTTTTCTCCTCGTCACCTACCAGCATATCATAGATTCTAGCAAAGCCTGCTTCCCAGGGCACAGCGCATGAGAAAACGGCTGGTTTTAACACATCTTTTGTTCGTATTTGTTTCTATGTGTTCAGAAGGACAAAGATCTGGGAACAAGCCATGAATGCATGCCAAGAGCTTGCTATTAAAGGGGAGCCTTTGTTACTAGGTACTGAGCAGCTATACTAGAAAGATGCGAATAGGTGGGTGGGCAGAACTCCTGTCCCAGCAACTGTTTCCTAATTGGAAGAGAGGCATCAGTGCCTCAAGCAGAAAGAGACTTAGCATGAGCCTTTTCTCTTTTCTGTTTTTGCAGAGAGGCAGTGAGACAGGGAAGCAGAGCACTTAAAGCCTGCCACCTAGTTAACTGTGACAACTGAGCACCTGTATTGACATCATGGTCAACCTCTGCACGGAATGTCTGCAAGCCCCACATTCAGAACTAAAAAAGTTCTTGCCAACATCTGGATACTCATATCATGTTGCTCAGTAAATGGCAATTCAAGGCATTGTCCAGAATTCTGAAGCCAAAAGCGGGGCGAGAGTAAGAGGAAGTAACACAAGTTTACTGAGAGGTGGGATGAATAGGTCAAGGCAGATCTTCTGGCTCGCACCCCCAAAGTGTCATTTTGAGGGTCACTTGAGAGACTGACAAAGTGTCCTTGAATGGAGATATCACCTTTTGGGGTGGGTGTTACTGAAATTTATAAACACAAACCATTTACCCACCTAGGAATAAGTTTCCCTGACTTCAGCCAAGGCACCAAAAGAGTGAAAGACTAAATCAGCCGGGACTCTAATGTGTGAAGTCTTCTCATCTCAAACAATGTGCCCCCAACTACCTGGGATGACAGCGCCTATCATAGTAACAGCGGCCTTCTTGAGCCGAGAGGGATTCAGCATAAGAAGTGGCTGAGGAGGAATAGGACACATTGAGGCTTGCTCAATGCACATCAAGGAGAATAACCAATAGGATGCCCAGAGAGAGGGTAGGGTTAACAACATTTTAGAAGGGAGGCACTTCTGAGTTTTCTGTGGCGGCCCACTGAATCAGTCACTGGGGCAATAGAAAACACACACCACCCCCAGCAGAGCTTCTATGGAGCCAGGCAGAATTCTAAGCAATTAGAAGATAGTGACTTTTAATAGATCCCGTGATGGAGGTCTAGGAGCCCTGGTGACATAGTGGACTATGCGTTGGGCTGCTAACGGCAAACCCACCAGCCGCTCCGAGGGAGAAAGATGAGGATTTCTACTCCCATGAACAGTTACCATCTTGGAAACACACAAGGGCAGTCCGACTCTGTCCTGCAGGATCACTCTGAGTCGCAATCAACTGGATGGCAGTGAGTTTAACGGGCATCTATGGATCCTTGATGGTGTGATGGTTAAGCACTTGGCTGTTAACAAAATGTACCACTGTGCTTGACAAAATAGATGTATGTATAAATTGTGATAAGAGTTGTACGAGCCCCCAATAAAATTATTTTTTTTTAAAGTACGTGGTTTGAACCCATCAGTTTCTCAGCAGGAGAAAATGCCGGTTGATCAGCTCTCATAAAGATTACAGCCTAGGAAACCATATGGGGCAGGTCTTCTTGGTCCAGTAGGGTTGATTTGTATCAGAATTGACCAAAAAAGGTGGAGGAGGGGTGGGAATTGATAGACCAAACCCAAATCTTTTGCTGTGGGGTTGATGAGTAACCCTACTGAACAGAGTAGAACTGCCCTATAGCAGTTAGAACCACCGACTTTTTCAGTTAGCTCGTGAGCATCTAACCACTGCACCTTCAGGACTCCTTATACAAAACTGTAAATCATATAACTGATCTATGGCATACAAACTGAGATTCAGAGAGGTTCGATCGCTCGGTCAAGGGCATAGAGGTAGTGTAGTACACAGTGAGACTGCGATTTGAACTTACACAGCAGGGCTCTCACACCTGTCTTCTTAACCACTATCAGCTAATGTACCTACGAGAGGGTAGTAAGAGTCAGACTGCCCTTGGTCCTCTGCCTACTTGTTGGGTTTTCAGCCTGGACTCCAGTCTCTATGAAGAATTAGTGTAATGGTTCTCAATTTGGAGAAATTTAAAATATTATAAATGCCCAGGCTTTACCCCTGAGTATTTTTTATTTAATTGGTCGGGGATGAAATCCAGCCTGCAGAGAGTTAGAGGGTAGGAACGAGTGGCAGTCTCCATGGTGATTCCCTCTTAACTTATGCACACACAGCATCTCTCTCATCTTAACAGGAATCTAATTCCCATCTGTAGCTCTGCCTCTGCCTCTAGATATGACTCTCTCTTTTTCATCTCCAATGACAGCCAGATTTCTGGAGAGATATCGCTATGTCGTCTTCCATTTCCCTTTTTAATCCGCTGCAGTCTAGTCTCGAAGAAACCACCCTTGCCACAGTCAACACTATCAGTTATTGCGATGGCTAGCAATCACTTCTTGGGCCTCAGCTTACTGGACTTCCTAAATGACATTGTATTGTGTTTGGATGAGCATTTACAGAGCAAATTACTTTCCCATTTCACAATTTAAACACATTTCATTTCGTGCACTTCCCCCCTGGATTCTCCATTTTCACTTGTCATCTTTCTTTCCCTGTCTGCCTTCTAAAATTTGTTTTGGGGCAAATGCTATCCTTTTGGTCTTACATGGTTGATTGTTCTACTGTTCATTTTATAGGCCTGGTTATCATTTGGCTGAAAGGTGATCAATCCCTGGGAGTATAGGTCCAAGGTGTGAAGGGTGTCGAAGGGCCATAGTTTCAAGGATCAGATCAGCAAGTTTGGTGTTTATAATTTTGAATTTTGTTCTATATTTTATCCTACTCTGTCCAGGACCTTCTATTGTGATCCTGATCAGAATGGTTGGTAGTGATAGCCAGGCACCATCTAGTTCTTCAAATTTCAGTCTAGTGGAGGCTGTGGTTCGTGGGGTCCATTAGTCCTTTGGACTAATTGTTTCCTTGATTCTTTGGTTTTTTTTTCACTCTTCTTTATTCTGGACGGGAAGACACCAATAGTTTAGATGTCTGCTCACATGCTTTTACAACCCCAATCACTATTCACCAAAGTAGCATGCAGAACATCATCTTTATACATCACTTCAGTCATTTAAGATTGTTTTGTTTAATATCATGCCATAGAAATGTGATAAATTGTTGGACAAGGTTGAGATTGCTGACCCTACAATCAATAGCTCTTGAGACTTGGACTGTTTCTGCTTAGAGTTGAGATTGGCTCCTTTTGTTTAGGATTCCTGACTTCCTCCCCAACTCCACCCCCATATTGCGATAGAGAATCTACAAAGTACCAGGAGTCCCTGGATGGTAAGTATAGTTAAAGGCTTCTCTTTTTGGTTGGTGGTTTGGCATTTCAACTCTTCCCAGAAACATCTTGGAAAAAAGGGCTGACCATCTGCTTCTGAAAAATCAGCCATTGAACACTTCAGGGAGCCCTGTTTTCCTCAGACACAAGGCGTTGCTATGAGTTGGATCAACTCAAAGGCCATTGGCTTGGTTTAGAAGTCTGTGGGTGTTGCACACAGTTAATATGCTCATTTGAAGGACGGAAGGGTTGAGCCTACCTCGAAGCTCCTCAGAGGAAACCCGTGGTGATCTACTTCTGAATGATCAGCCAAGAAAAGCTCCTGCAGGTCACTCTTCTACTCTGACGTACATGGGTCACCATACTCGAAGGCGAATGGTTTGGTTTGCTTTCAAACCTCTAATGGGCACTGATCAGGGCACTGGAGTCAGAGCAAAGAACCAAACATACCAACCAACACAGGGCAGGGGACTGTTAAGCTGCTGCGTTCTTTCTCGGGTGGCTGGGAAAGACCTCACGGAGCACATGTTTAGTTCAGAACAGACCGGAAGGCAGTGAGAACAGGCATTTTAGACAAAGGAAAGTGGCCCAAGGAGGGAGGATGCTTGGAGTGTTTGAAGAACAGTGAAGAGACCATTGTAGCTGGTGTGGGTTGAGTGAGGGGAGAGTAATGGGAAAATGGGCCAGAGAGGTCATGAGGGATATATGATGGAGTTGCCTTGTGGGCCATATAGAGCACAGATTGAAATGGGAGCCACTGTGAGTAATAATAGTCATGATTAAGGAGGCTTATTGGGGAAGTTACCAAGTTACCAAAGGCCATGGCCAGAAAACATTAAGGACATAACCGTTGGTCTACAGTAACACCTTTTCTCAGGCAGAAGCCAGTTTCTCTCTAGTCTTCAGCCTCTCAGACACATGGATCCTTGGCCTCTGCTTCCAGGGGTCAGGAAGCCAGCCTGTTGCTCTCCTTCACAGTCTCATAGTCTAAGCACTGCTCCTCTGTTCTGTCTCCCAGTCTCCTTGCTTTGGCCTTCGGTCTCAGCCTGGTTCACTGGCTCTATCTCATAGTCTCTGTGCTACAATTTCTGGTGTCTCTGGTTTTGGCTTTTGCCACTTCAGACAGAGAACTCAAATACCATTCCACTGCTGACTCTTCTTTCGATGGTCCTGGAAATTTGCTGTGCTTCTGCTTCTGAGCTGACTCATTTTTATGTGGAGGTGGTTTTTTTTCCCTTTTCTTTTAGTTCATCACACCTCCAAAGAGGCAGAAGCCATGCCCTCTAAGGTGGAAACGCAGAATACACCCTTCTGCAGCCCTGTCCATTGGTGTACCAGAGAGCTCCCTCCAAAAGAAGCACACACCTTAGAACTTCTAGTACAGAACAAAAGGAATCATGGCCAGAAGGGAAATTGTAAGTAATTTACTACATCTCACACTGTAAAGTTTCGGGGCAGGGGAGTGCCATGACCCGCTTGAACATTTTAACTAGATTCCTCTGGCTACTGAATTGAACGCAGAATGTAGGGGACAAGGAGGGAAACTGCGACACCAATTAGCGGCCAGTTTAGTGATCCAGGCAAGAGGGATGATGGTTCAGGGTCACGCTGAAAGTTACACATGATGCTCAAATTCTGAGATATTTTGGAGATCTCACCTACAGGATTTGCGGATGGGCTGACTGTGGAGCATGGTTCCATGAGGGAGCAGAGATTAACAGAGATAAGGGGAATGGGCGAGTTCTGTAGGTCCCAGAAGATGGAATTAGTGAGAAGCACAATAACTGAGGAACACTAATCAAAGCTAGATAAATGTATCTGCTAACCCATCTGTCAGTTTGCTGTATTGTAGAGGCTTGTTTCTTGCTATGATGCTGGAACTCATGCCCCCGGTATATCAAATACCAACAGGGTGGCCCATGGTGGACAGGTTTCAGCAGAACTTCCAGATTAAGGCACCTTAGGAGCAAAGGTCTGGTGGTGTACTTCTGAGGACCACTCAATGAAATTCCTATGGATCCCAACACTACTATCTGAGGCAGTGCTGGGAGGTGAGTCCCCTTGGTTGGAAGATGCTACAGTCTCTGCAACAGTGGATGCCAGTGATTGAGAAGACAGTGCAGAACTGTGTAACATTTGATTGTGTTGTACACGGGGTGATCTAGGCAAGAAGGATGACAGCCCAGGCCACCTCACTGCAAATAACAACAAAAATGCATTTACAGTGTTCTCAGTGTTCAGTTTTATTGGCTTTACATAGAACATATGCTGCCTTTCTCCATAGTACTTAAAATCATCTTATATACTGTACCTTTCACTTATCCGTATGGTTAAATGCATGACTGCCCCACTAGAAGGGGGAAAGACAGGGCTTTCTACTCCTGTAAATCGTTACGTTCTTTGAAACCCACAGGAAGTCTCTATGAGTCAGCATGGACTCACTGGCAGTTAGTTTCATTTGGTTTGGCCCCACTGGAAAGGCACCTTGGTGGCATAGTGGTCTCATACTGTTACCATACAAGTGCTGTGATACACAAGGTGCGCAGTTTGAAACCCCCAGCTGCTCCATGGGAGAAATATGTGACTTGCTACTCCTTTTAAAAGTTACAGTCTTGGAGACTTCCAGGGGCAATGCTACCCTGTCCTATAGGGTTGCTATGAGGTGGCATCAACTCGATGGCAGCGAGACTTGAGAGCCCCTCTAGAGGGTGAGTTCTCTAACAAGAGTGCCTTTTTCTTTTTTTTCTTTCTTTTCCCCCACTGATGGTTCTCCGGTGCCTGTAGTGCCACCTTGAACAGACTGCTGTATTTTACCTTGAACAGACTGCTTACATCCCCCAAGCCAGAAGCAGTAGCACCCAGAGTATAGGAGGGGATTGTGCAGAGGCAGAGCCGGGCGCACATTCAGCAAGACTGTGAGGGTGCAAGGATATGGGTGGTTAAGGGTCTGGGAATGGAGAGGGCAGAAGCAGTCACATGCAGCAACGACAGTGAGACAGTGTATTGTGTTAGTCAGAGACACTCGAAACCCTGGAAACCAGCGCTTACAAGCAAAATCAAGGTCTCACACTACCAGATAGGTCATAATATTTCAAAAGGGTCATTTTCTAGAGATGATGTGTGGTTTTTACTGCCATGTAACATGTGGGTGTGTGTACATCTTCTTAGAGGTAAGCCTAAAGGTCCTAAACAGAGCTCTCCCCATCCTACACTCTACAAAAAGGGAATTCATAGAACTGACTCTGCACCTCTCGCTGTCTTTTTAAAATTTTATTTCTTAAAAATCATTTTATTGGGGGCTCTTACAACTCTTATCACAATCCATATATACATCCATTGTGTCAAGCACATTTGTACATTTGTTGCCCTCATCATTCTCAAAACACTTGCTTTCTACTTGAGCCCTTGGTATCAGCTCCTCATTTACCCCCCCTCCCCATTCCCCACTCCTTCATGAATCCTTGATAACTTAACCCTTGATAATTTATAAATTATTATTATTTTGTCATATCTTACACTGCCTGACATCTCCTTTCACCCACTTTTTTGTTGTCCATTCCTCCAGGGAGGGAGCTACATGTAAATCCTTGTAATCAGTTCTCCCTTTCCACCCCACCCTCCTATCACCCTCCTGGTAAGGCCACTCTCACCATCGGCCCTGGATTCCCTGTGTTTCCAGTTCCTATCTGTACCAGTGTATATTCTCTAATCTAGCCAGATTTGTAAGGTAGAACTGGCATCATGATAGAAGAAGGGGGGGGGGGGGGAGGAACGAGGAAAGAAAAATTCAAGAACTAGAGTAAAGTTGTATGTTTTATCATTGCTACACTGCACCCTGACTGGCCATCTCCTCCCCACACCTCTTTCTTCAATGCTAGACACAAGACTCAGCGAACACACGCCACCTAAATGGCTGGGAACAACTGAAAGCTTACTGTTACTCTGGGGATCACATATCCCTCCATCTGTGTTTCTGTAGAATTTGATAAGATATTGACTTTTAAAATAGAAAATCTGCTGTTGAGATTGATGAAGATTTCAATAAAAGACAGTTTATTCCACAGAAATGCAGATGGCAGTTAGGAGACTTTGTGCCAGCCAGGAATGCTTGGAAGTACTGCCTCAGGATGACAGCAAACCGAGCTGCCAGTGTGCAGGGAATTCTACCAGGGCTGTTTTCCCTTGTCATCTCACGCATCAATTTGGCCTCTTCCAAACATCAAAGTCTTAATTTTTTGTGTGTATGGCTAGGTGGCACAGTGGTGGTGGCAGTGATATGGGGAGTAGATGGACTGCTGACCAAATTATTCTCTGTATCTGGGTGGCCTTGGGCACATCATCTCACCTCTGCATTTATAGAATGCAAGGATGAGCAGTTTCCAAGCACGTTTCTCGTGTTTATTGAGGTGCGTGTATCTCACCATCATAGAGACACAGTCTGCTCTGTTCTTTCCATGGAAAACATTTAAATGTGTACAAGTAAAACTAATAACAGTCATAGTGATATATACACACTGTGTGCCCCCAAGACTCTCTCCAGACTACTCTCACCATCCGATGAGGAGCCCTGGATTAGGTGGTCTGAAGTCCTACCTGTGGGCTTCTTGCTTATTATAGGCCAGGTGCTCTAAATGCAGCATCTTGTTTCATCCTCACAATCAGTGTATGAGTTAGGTACCATGAATTCCATTTGACCAGGGGCCAATAGAAACGTCACGAGTTTGGTTACTTTCTTAAAGGCACACCACTAGGAAGTGGTCAAGTCTGTGTGAGAACTTAGACAGGCTCTCTCTTGAGTAGTTGTAGAAATGTTCACTTTCAAAATTAATTACAGTAATTCAGTCTCCAGGAAGCATCAGCATTTTAGAGAAGGCAAAAAGCTTATAGCATTTTCGTGATGATTCCTCACCCAAAGGTAAAACTCGAGAGCTTCATTTGTTTAATTAAACTTCAATGGAAGCCATCTAAAACCACCCACCAATATAGGTGTAGCCTGGCTTTGCTGTCAACTGAGGTGGGACGGTAGAGAAGAGGACCTAACATTTTTGTTTTAAAGTATCTGTGTGCATGCCATGACAAAGCTTTATACTTTGGATCCTCGCTTTGCCCTCGAAGGTAGCAGTGGTTGTTGTTATTACTCCTACTTTCCAGAAACTGAGGTAAAATAACTTGCCCTCAAGACCCACAGGAAGAGGGTCTGGATGCAAGCTGAGAACTAGACAGCACACCATCCACACCTTCCTCAAAGAAAAGAATGAAATGATCGCAGATGAGAGCCCTGGAGCCCAAAGCTTTGGGGGGAAGGGAAAAGAAGTAGATTTTTTTTCTAAAGAGAGAGGAAGAGATGGGACAAAAACAGCGAATAAAGAGCAGTAAACTGTCAATTGCAAGCAGCATTCTGACTCAAGCAGGAAACAGACTGCCAGTTCCACTTGTTTAGGACTTCACCAGCACCCACAGTGCTGATCAACAGCCCAAGAGGGGTGAACTCCCCCCTTACCTAGAATAATCTCCTGGTGACCAAGAGATACAGCACCCTCACCCACTCACTCACCCAATAGTTGGTGGAACCTCCACACTTCACACACTGCCAGCGTTGTGCTACTGCCCCACCCCCACTTTTTTATCTTCTTAATTATTCCCTTTCATCCCCCCTCTTGCTTTTCTTCCTCATTAAAAAAATTATATTTTTATTAAGTCTGGCCCCCACCTCTTCCTCATCTTTACCCATGCCCCCTTTTTAGTCTCATGAAGTGCCTTGGCCGTCGTCTTCTTCTTCTTCTTTTCTTTTAATGTATATAAGAAAGAGCTTTATACACAATAGCAATTAAATATTGAGGAAACATCCCAGTTCAGCCCAGATCAGGACCATAAGCCTGATATTAGCCCCTATGTCCAATACCAATCTGTAAATTTCTCTTCAGACTCAGGCAACACATGCAATGACACCAAATGCAGGGAGATCACAGGCCAGTGGGTGGAAAGTCTTGTGGACCCAGAAGCAGTGGAAGCATCTCAGCGCTGGCAGGGGTCTTCACATGGCACCTTCAACTCCAAGGCTCTAACGTAGCGGTACCTTGAATGCAGGAATTTCTTGCAGGGAGTGAGCCTATATCCCTCCTCAATCAGCTATGTTTCTCCTTAGTTCCTCCAAATGAGGTCAATAAGCTGTGACCTGTTTGACAGGCTCAACTCCACCCCTTCACTCTTAAGTCTCAAATGGACAACATTATGTAACTACCACAGTGCTGTTGAGTTGGTTCCAACTCAGAGTGACCCTGTGTACAACAGAACAAAACACTGCCCAGCCTTGCATTTTCCTCAAAATTGTTATATTGGGGCTCATTGTTGCAGGCAATGTGTCCATCCATCTCATGATGGTCTTCTTCTTTTTTTTTTTTTGGTGACTCTCAACTTTACTGTGGTTGGTAAAGATTCTCTCCTTCTCCAGAGACTAGTCTCTCCTGATGACACGCCCAAAGTAAGAGAGATGAATTCTTACCATCATCACTCCTAAGGAACATCCTGCCTACACTTCTTCTAAGACAGGCTCTTTGTTCTTTTTATTTAAATCATTTTATTGGGGGCTCGCACAGCTCTTATCACAATCCATGCATTCATCCATTGTGTCAAGCACATTTGTACATGTGTTTTGGCTGCCTTCTTGAGTAGCAGTGCCTATCCATGGTCATTGGTGTGTACTCCCATGAGGTGAACTCTGCATTTGTGACACAGCACTGTTGGACAGCCAACACTTTTGCCAATACTAGGCTGCTTTTCCTTTTCTGTTTCTTTTTTCCTCCTTAGTTCCTCCTTCTCCCCACTTTGTTTTTCTCTATTATTTCCATTTGTTTTCTTTCTTCCTGCCTCTGCAAATGCCCCTCTCCTATAACCTCTGCATCCAGTAATACTTACCCTAACTCTCCATATCATATCAGGCACTCGTCGTTCCTGCAGTGAGAGTGCCGCATTCCTGTGACAGCTGTTTGGTGGCTAGTGCTTATACAAATACTATGCTGCTTTTGTCTTGCCCCCTCCTATTTTTTTCTTCTTCTTTCATTTTAGGTTTCTCTTCTCTCTCTCGTTTTTTCTCTTCTTTTCCTATTTTTTCTCTCTCCCCCCCCCTCATTTTTTCTCCAAGAAGTCAGAGGCTAGCAACCCTACCCAGCCATAATGACAATGTCTGCCATCCCACCCATTGGGAGAATGACACCAACTGCTCCAGTACCACTGGATAAAGGTTGGCCAGCAGCTAACACTCACCTGGCCTGTTCTAATCTATCTGCTCTGCATTACCAGCAATCAGAGATTCATGCCTCCACTACCACTTGCTACTAAATCCACTCAACGACAGGTGGTAAGTGTTTCAGTGTTGTAAAACTAGTGACAGAGTAGCGTGCCCACCCTATTGCATATATATATATATATATATATATATATATTAAAAGCAGGGCAAAGAAAACTAAGACACAATCAATAAGGTAATATAATACTATAACAATGTTTCAGATACAGAAGTCAATTTCAAATCAAACACACACATATGCGCGTGCACACACATGATAACTCAAATAAATGCCTAAACTATAGGGCCAGACAATATTCCAGAGGAGGAAATACTATTAAAATTACCTGATAAGGAATTTAGAAGATTTATACTTAGGTTATTTTTAACAGTTAAAAAAAGACAGAGATAAAGGAAATCACAGACAAAAATATAGAATAATTCAGGAAAACAGTACAAAAAATAAAGAAATGGAAAATTAGAAGCCACATTAAAGCAGCAAACAGAAATCCAGAAGATAAATAATAAATTTCAGAAATGTAAAATGCAATAGAAGGACAAAGGAGAAGAATGGAATCAATGGAAGCTAGACTTAACAAAATGGAAAACAAATCGTTCAATATTAATCTGTAGGAGGAACACTTAGGGAAAAAATTAAGAAAGACAGAACATTATGTGGGAAAATATCAAGAGGAATGATTTATATATAACTATAATTCTGGAACAGAAAAAGATTAAAAAACAAAGCTAGAGAAAATTAC
This sequence comes from Tenrec ecaudatus, assembly GCF_050624435.1. Lineage (NCBI taxonomy): Eukaryota > Metazoa > Chordata > Mammalia > Afrosoricida > Tenrecidae > Tenrec > Tenrec ecaudatus. Next base: position 80,686,141 of record NC_134548.1, on the reverse strand, counting down.
CAGAGATGTGTCAGAAGAAAAGTTCCCTAATATCTTGAAAGATACTCAATCAATTCCAAATAGGATAGACTCCAAAAGAAATTCACCAAGAGTTAAAAAATTTCCATTATCAACTTTCTACTAAAGACAAAGAAAATCTTGAAAGCAGCTAGAGGAAAAGAAAACCTAGCAACAAAAGAGAACCAATTTCTCAGCAGAAACCATGCAGGGTTTATGGCAGTAGGATGCCATATATAAAATCCTGAAAGAAAAAATGTTGCCTACCAAGAATCATATGCTCAGCAAAATTATCTCTCAAATATGATAGTCAAGTACAGGCATTCCCAGATAAACATATATGAAAGGAATTTGTAAAACCAGACTAACCTTACACCAAGTGCCAAAGGAGTCCTTGAGACAAGAAACCAATAATGGCAGACACCTGGAGGTTAAGGCATATGAAAACATCACCCAGAAATCAACCAAGATATATGCATCAAAAGTAAACCAAACCTACAAGACTGAAAATAAACACCCAGAGATATCACGTGGTAAATGATGAAAACTAAAATGCAAAAAGAGGAAATAAATTAGATACAGAACTTTGAAAATAGACAGGAAAAGGAAACAATCTTAAGATAGAATGGACTGTTGAAATTTTGGAAGATAATAATAAATTATAAGGCAGCCCCAGATAAAATGAATAAACCTCACCAACACACACAAAAAAAGAACCGAAAAAACCTTACTAAACACTAAAACAAAGGCCGAACCCACCATGAGACACAATGCCCCTCACTGACCCATAGCGCTTCAAGGGACAACACTGGAGGCACAATGCAGGAACTGTGACTGCTCTGACCCCACCACTCCGGAGTGAAACACTATGGACGTGCGACAGAGCAGCAAGGGGAGCAAAGAATTGAAGTCCCTGGGGAATACCAAAAATAGATTTTGGGGCCAGGGTGTAACATCCCATCAGACTCGACTGGAAAACACTCCTAAAGGTCAACAAACAGATCTTGAACTATTTATGGACTTTTTTTGTTGTTGTTGTTTTGTTTTATTCTGTCTTATTTTTGTGCTTACTGTTGTCTCTGCATGTCTATCTAAATAAGATAGGCAGAATAAACAATTCGGAGAAGAAAACAATGGGACTGACGGTTCCTGGAGGACACAGGAGAGGGGGAGTCGGGGGAAAGAAAGTGGATGTTAACAAATCTAGGGACAAGGGAACGACAAGGATCTAATATCGATGGCGAGGAAAGCGTAGGATGCCTGGTAGGGCTTGATCAAGGTCAATGTAACCAAGAGGAATTACTGAAATCCGAATGAAGACCAAACATGATAGTGGGACAACAGGAAAGTAAAAGGAAATAGAGGAAAGAACTAGGGAGCAAAGGACATTTATAGAGGTCTAAATACAGGCATGTACATATGTAAATATATTTCTATATAACAATAAGTAAATAGATCTATGTATATACATTTATAGGTTTAGTATTAAGGTAGCAGACGGATATTGGGCCTCTACTCAAGTACTCCCTCAACACAAGAACACTTTGTTCTAATAACCCAGCATTCCATGATGCTCACCTTCCCTTACACGATCCCTGAAGATAAAACGGGTACATAAGCAAATGTAGTGAAGAAAGCGGATGGTGCCTGGCTATCAAAAGATATAGCATCTGGGGTCTTAAAGGCTTGAAGATAAACAAATGGTCATCTAACTGAGAAGCAACAAAGCCCACATAGAAGAAGCACACCAGCCTGTGTGATCACGAGGTATCAAAGGTATCAAAGGTATCAAGTGTCAGGCATCAAAGGACAATCATATCATATCATTGTGAATGAGGGAGTATGCAGAGTGGAGACCCAAAGCCCATCTGTAGGCAACTGGCTATCTCCTCACAGAAGGGTCTCAGGGAGGAGACGAGCCAGTCAGGGTGCAGTATAGCACCGATGAAACATACAACTTTCCTCTAGTTCTTTAATGCTTCTTCCTCCCACCCACTATCATGATCCCAGCTGTACCTTACAAATCAAGCTAGACCAGAGGATGTACAGTGGTACAGATAAGAACTGGAAACACAGGGAATCCAGGACAGATAAACCTCTCAGGACCAATAATGAGAGTAGCAATACCAGGAGGGTAAGGGGAAGATGGGGTAGAAAGGGGGAACTGATCACAAGATCTACGTATACCCCCCTCACTGGGGGATGGACAGCAGAAAAGTGGGTGAAGGTAGGCGTCAGACAGTGTAAGACAGGCAAAATAGTAATAATTTATAAAGGGTTCATGAGGGAGGGTTCAAGAGGGAGGGGGTGCAAGGAGGGAGGGGACAAAATGAGGAGCTGATACCAAGGGCTCACGTAGAAAGCAAATATTTTGAGAATAATGATGACAACAAACGTACAAATATGCTTGACACAATGTATGTATGTATTGTAATAAGAGTTACATGAGCCCTCAATAAAATGATTTAAAAAAAGAAAGCGGGACCCATTTCTTTGCCCACCCTCCCTCATGAATCCTTGATAAGTTAGAGATTATTATTTTCATATCATACATCATCCGTGAGCTGATATCAGGGCTCAAGTGGGAACAGAATGCTTTGAAAATGATGATGGTGGCATATGTGCAAATGTGCTGCACACACTGGATGAATGTATGAATTGTGATAAGAGATGTAAGAGCCCCCAATAAAAGTAAGAAAAAATATATACACATAAATCAATTGCCAGAAAAAGAAAACAAGACCCATAAATATCCTATCTATATGGAAAATACTTTAGACAAAAACACAAAAGTCAGTTAGAAACCAAAGATGAAACATATGTCAAGCAAATGGAAAAAGCGACAAAAAAACAGGACTGGCAATATTAACGCTGATAAAGTAGATTATAAGGCAAAAATGAGCATAAAGAGACAAGGAATGATAGTATATGATTAAAAAGTCAAACAAAGAGGAGAATATAACTACGAGGAATAGCTTCACATCCAACGAAAGAGCCACAAAATAAATAATCAAACTTCAAGAGAATTAAGAAGAGAAATTGACAGCTTCACAATAATAGCAGGAAGGATTTATACACCATTTTCAATGAAGGACAGAAAAATTGGAAAGAAACTCAACAAACACACAGATGACTTAAAGAACAAAATCAAGCAATTGGACTTCATAGATGTATACAGAACACCCCATGTAACAACAGCACAATATACATTCTTTTTCAGCATACATGGACTACTGAATGAACCACATGTTAGACTTCAAAGACAGTCTCAATAATTAAACAAATCATTGAAGTAACACAAAGCATCTTCTCAGATAATAATACAATACAATTAGAAGTCAATAACACAAAGACCATGAAAAAAATCAAATCAATGGAAATAGAATAGTATTCTGTTAAAATCAATGAATAATAGAATAAATAAAAACTGAAATTAAAGGAATTCCTCAAATCAAAGGAGAATTAAAACATAATGTACCACAATCTTTGGGACGCAGTAAAACAGCACTTAGACAAAAATCAACTGCAATATAAAAAAGAAGGCAGCTCTAACAATTAGAGAAAGAACAGCAAAAATAGTGTACAGTTATTAAAGAATGGAAAGAATAAAGATTCAAGTAGAAATAAATGAAACCACAATAGCATCAACCAGAATAGAAGTTGGTTTTTTGAAAGGAGTAATAAAATTCACAAACCACTTGAAAATTTACAAAAGAAAGGAGACAATGCAAATAATAAACAACAAACCCAAGAAAGTAAATAGGTGATTCACAACAGAACCAACTGAAATAAAAGGATAAGAACAGAGTGCCGTGAAGAATTGTGCTCCCACAAATTTGAAAACTTAGAAAAATGGACAAGTTTCTAGAAGCATATTACTTGCCCAAATTAACACAATCTGAGGTAGAAAATTTAAGATACCCATTACATAAGAAGTAATAGAACATATAATGAAACAATTTCCAAGTGGAAAAAAGTCCTAAACCAAACAGCTTCACTGGAAAATTCGAGCACCTATGTACAGAGCTTAAGCCAATTCTACTCCAACTGTTTCAAAGTAGAAAGAGGAAGGGGAAACTCCTGAATTTCGTTTTTGAAGCAAGCATATCCCTTCTAACAATACCGGGCACAGATGCCACCAAAAAAGAACCCCACATGAATATTAATCCAAAAATTCCCAACAAAATCTTAGCTAATAGAATCCCAACAACATATATTAAAAAGAACATGGCATGCGCAGTGTTTCATTCCGTTATGCATAGGCTTGCTATGGGGCAGAAACAACTCAATGTCATCTAACAACAACAACATGTCATGAACATCTGGGATTCATGGTTGGACATTTGAAACACAATCAGTCAAATACACCACATAAATAAAGCACAAGATAAGAATCATGTGATTATAGTAATCAATGCAGAAAGGGCATTTGATAAAATCCAACACCCACTCTTGATAAAAAACATTCAACAAAATAGGAATAGAACGAAATCTCTCAACATAATTAAAGGCTTATTCAACAAAACCAATGGCCAACATTATTTTCAATAGAGAGAGACTGAAAGCTTTCCAATTGTGAAAAGGAAATCAGACAGGGAATGCCTCTCACCACCCCTATTCAATATTTTTCAAGGGTAAATAAGAAAGAATTGGGGTGCTATTAGCAAGGAATAAATGCTCTGGAATTGATTGTGGTGATGATTGTACTACTCTTTTTCATATGACCTAACTATTGTTATATGTCCATAAAACTATTGGATGGTTTATTTATTTATTTTAAAATAATTTTATTGTGGGTTTTTACAGCTCTTAAAACAATCCATATGTCTGGCCCCATCACGCTGGGGTGAGGCACTGAGGGCATGCAGCAGAGCAGCAGGGGGAGCAGAGTGATGAAACCCCCAGGGAATACCAAAAATAGACTTGGGAGGCAGAGGGTGGCACCCCATCAGACTCTATAACCCCTTCCCAGGGGGATGAATAATATAAAGGTGGGCGAGGAGCAACAGAGGATGGAAAATAATAATCTATAACTTATCAAGGGTTTGTGAGGGAAGGTGGGTGGAGGAGGGAGGGGGAAGAAATGGGTAACTGATATCTGGGGCTCAAGTGGGAAGAAAATGCTTTGAAAATGATGATGTGATGGCGGCATATGTGTAAATGTGCTTGATACACTGGACGAATGTATGGATTGTGATAAGAGATGTAAGAGCCCCCAATAAAAGTATTTTTTAAAATCCATACATCAATTGTATCAAGCATATTTGTACATATGCTGCCATTATCATTTTCTAAACATTTGCTTTCTATTTCAGCCCTTGGTATCTGCTCCTCTTTTTCCCCCTCCTTCCATCCTCCCCACCTTCATGAATAAATCATAAATTATTATTTTCCTTTCTTATACAGACCACTGTTTCCCTACCCCTATGATTTCTTACCCCCTTCTCTCCCCACCTTCCCCCTTCCCTCCAGGTATCGCTAATCCCATTTCTGTTCCTGAGGGGTGGGAGAGCATTAAGGAACTAGAGGAAAGTTACACATTTCATCAGTGCTACACTGCACCTGGATGGTTTATTTTATATCCAGCAGGATGGAAATCACAACTAACCCTGTTATCAGTCACTCACAACCAAATCCTATCAATATCGTCCCCCACCTTCCCTTACCCAGACCAATCAGGAAAAAGACATTTGGTAGAAGTAACAGACTATGACTAGAAGAGTCATATTCAATAATTCACTGCAGAGGAAGACTACCCTCTATAATTCACAGAAAATGTCAGTACATCAGTAAAAACCCAAACCATTCGGTATAAAAAAGGTCAGAAGACATGAAAAGACCATTCACCAAAGATGACATTCAGGTGATCCACAAACATGAAGAATTGCTCACAATCATTAGCCATTAGATTTGCTCACTGCCATTGAGTCAATTCTGATTTGTAGCGACCCAATAGGACAGGGTAGAACAGTCCTTACGGGTTTTAAAGACTAACTCTTTACAGGAGTAGAAAATCTCTTTCTCTATGGAGCTCCTGTTGGTTTTTAATTGCTAACAGCCCGAGGGGTAACCCACTATGCCACCATGACTCGCTTATAAATCATTAGAGAAATGCAAATCCAAACAATCAACCCAGCATTAATAGAAAGTTAAAAATATTAAAAAACAACAAATGCTAGTCAGAGTGTAGAGAGATTGAAATCCTCACACACTGCAGCTGGGACTAGAAAATGATGCAATCACTCACTGTGGGGGAAATGCAAGGCACGTCCTTAAGAAGCTGGAAATAGAAATACGAGATGGCTTCCAAAAGCTTATGAAAAAAATGGAATTAAGATATAGCAGCAATACTTACTACTAGGTATATATTATAAAGAATGAGGCATGACATGAACAGATATGTGCATACCCAGGTCCATTGCAACATTAGTCACAAAAGAAGAAGTACAGAAACAAACTAAATGCCCAACAGTGGATGAATTAATAATTAAAACACATACACACAATGTTAAAGAATAATGACAAATTGGTGAAATGTCTCACAATCTGGGTGGACCTAGAGGATGCTGGGTGAAATTACTGAATAATAGAAGGGCAAATATTGAATAAAATCACTACTGTAAAAGTCAAGAAAAAGTTTGCACATGAAAAGGAACATTCTTGATACTCGCGGAGCTCGGTTACCTGGCTGGGTCTATGGTCACTCTGCAGGTGGCTCTGCCAGCTGGTGCTTCTCTATGAGGGCCAGCTCTGTTCCATGGCAGGAACTTCTGGCAGGGCTCCCACTGTTTGCAATGGATTTGGGATAAACAAGACTTTGAAGGAGCGCCAAAAGGACTTAAATTTTCTCTCAGAAGAAAGTACTGGAAAGTACAGACATTTTTTACAAATGTTATCCAAGCATTAGGTGGCCATCTTAAATTAAGAGAGCAAGTTATTGCCACTGCTAGGGTCTATTTCAAGAGAATCTATGCCAGGTACTCTGTGAAAAGTATAGAACCTATATTAATGGCTCCTACTTGTGTGTTTGAGGTATCCAAAATAGAGGAGTTTGGAGCAGTCTCAAAAACAAGATTGATTTCTGCTATTACTGTATTCAAAACTAGATTTTCATATGCTTTCCCACAGGAGTTTCCTGATAGGGTGCATCATCTATAAGATTATAACAATTAGAATGTGAATTTTATGTTTTAAAACTAATGGGTTGTTGCTTGATAGTGTGTCGTCATCCTTATAGATAGATCTATGATCCAGTATGTACAGGACATAGACCAACAAGACATGTTGCCTCCCCTTGTGTGGAGGCTACTGAGTGCTGCGTACAGAATGGACCCTTGCCTACTGGATCCTCTTCATGATAGTGTCAGCTTGCCTACATGTATCCTGTGTTGTACAACAGAAAGGTGCCAGGCAATGGTTTGCTGAGCTTTCTGTGGATATGGAGAAGATTTTGGAAATAACCCGGGTCATTTAGAAGTTATATGAACAGTGGAAGAATTTTGATGAGAGAAAGGAGATGGCGACGATTCTTAGTAAGATGCCAAAACCCAAACCACCTCCACACAGTGAAGGAGAGCAGGGTTCAAATGCAAGCCCAAACTCTAACTCCAGCCAATGGTAAACATTCCAAAGACTTCCATAGTGGACTACTTGGAAATCAACCACTGTACAGATTTCAATAATGTCTTCAATGGATCACCAATGAAAACGAATAGCTTGTTTCTGTCAAGCACCTTGGGAAGTGGTTTTATTTTTGTAAAATAATTTTCCTTTTTTGGTTTGATTTTAGTTCATCATTGATTAAAAGCTCTTAATGAAAAAATGTGTTAAAGTTCTAAGGAACCTGCAGACAGACAGACAGACATAGACATGTCAAGGTTTATAGCTCTTTTATTAGTATAATTTTTCATTTGAATAATATAATTTTTAGAATTTAGATTTGTAGCTTTTTCTGAAGCCAGGAAACAGGAAGCATAATTTGTTTCAAATTCTCCATGGTCACCAACAGGCCCAAACAAGGTCAATCAAAGTCAAACATCTGAGGGCTGTTTTCCCTCCTCAAGTTAAAGTTAAAGCTGTGTTTAAGGAATCAAATCTGACAGAGTCTTGGAAGATTTTGGTAACAATGTTGATAGTTTCAGAGAAAATAATCAAGTATCGATTGATTTAAAAGGGTATTTTATTCAATAGTTTTGGTGTCTTGCCAGGGAAGACGCTACGCAGTCTAGCAGAAAAATGCAATGTGTGTAGCATACTCTGACATTTTAAAAGTTACATTAATTCTGTAAATATTTTGAAATGATGAGAAAAATTTTTTAAATCGTACATGAAGTTATTTGCAACTGGGACACCATTAATCAGACAATGGGTAAAATATGGGTAAAACACCATATTGTGGTTGAAATTTTGTTAACATTTAATGTTTTTACTGTACTGTGAAAATAAATTTTATAAGACATATACACCTTACTTTATTATTATTATTTTTTGTTTTAGTGTCGCTTTACAAATTTACTACAGGTATCCTGAGCCAGGAACACAATCAGATTTCATTTCAGGTCAGTTTGATACTGGCTACTCTTTTTTTTTAAAGTATGTGATCATGTTTATTTCTTTTTTAAAATTATTTTATTAGGGGCGCATACAACTCTTATCACAATCCATACATACATCAATTGTGTAGGGCACATTTGTACATTCGTTGTCCTCATCATTCTCAAAACATTTGCTCTCCATTTAAGCCCCTGGCATCAGTTCCTAATTTTTCCCCTCCCTCCCCACTCCCCCCTCTCTCATGAACCCTTGATAATTTATAAATTATTATTTTGTCATATCTTGCACTGTCTGATGTCTCCCTTCACCTACTTGTCCATCCCCCAGGGAGGAGGTTATACGTAGATCCCTGTAATCGGTTCCCCCTTTCCACCCCACCCTCCCAGTATCGCCATTCTCACCACTGGTCCTAAAGGGATCATTGGCCCTGGATTCCTTGTGTTTCTAGTGATACTGGCTATTCTTAATTCGGATATGAGTATAGGAATTCAGGCTAAATGTTATGTCAATTGAACTTGCTGTCCATGGAACTTAATAAATTAATCATTTCCTTCAGACTTGTAGGAGGGTGGAAAATAAGATTTGGAGTCATAGGATATTGATGTGCAATTTAAGGACTAATTGTGAAAAATTTATTACTAAATGTTGAATTCCTAGTACAAAATTGCAAGCATAAAAGTAACTTCTCCAGCTTAAAAAAGAAATGTTCTTTAAAATTTCCCAGGGGTGGGAGGGAAAAGGAGGATGAAGCACTAGCTTGAAGGCAGACACATATTAACTTGGGTGCAAGGAAAGGTAACATACCAAAGGAAGATCAGCCCAAAATGATTAAGGCAAAGTAAGACAAAGAGAGGAGCACAAGAGTTAAAAGTAATAAAGGCAAATAACATATACAGTTTATACGCAGTGTAGTAACAGCAATTGAGTGGATATATAGACACACAAATTGAACAAAGGTGGGAAAGCAAATGTGACTAAACCCATGAATACAAGTATTTAATATCAACAGAGGGTATTTCAACGTGTATTTATATGTGTGCTGCACATGTAACCATAATTATAGCACAGCATACTTTAAGTAGGTTCATACTACATGCAAAGTAATGAAAGCTCCTTAGTATCTTGAGGGAATGAGTCCCTTGACCTGGGGGTTCAAGACCATATTCTCAGGGGACACTGAAGTCAACTGGCATAGCACGAGCCACAAAGAATATTCTACATTCGATTGATTGGGATCTTAGCAACTTGTGAGTACCCATCTAACGTGCAATGACTGATCTCTTCCCATCTGGAGTAAAGAAGAGTGAAACAATTCAGCAAAAGGCAGCACTTAAACCAGAGGACTAATGTTGTGGTTGGTAGGTGCCATTGAGTCCATTCGGACCCATAGAGACATTATGTACAGTAGAATGAAACACTGCATGGCCCTGTGCCAGCCTTACAATTGTTTAAGCTGCAACCACTGTGCCAATTCGTCTTGTTGACGGTCTACCCCTTTTTCACTGCCCCTCTGCTTTACCGCCCATGATGTCCTCCTCGAGGGACTGGTCTCTGTTGACAACAAGTACATGAGACAAAGTCTTGTCTTCCTTGTTTCTAAGGAGCATTCTGGTTGTACTTCTTCCAAGAGAGATTTATTTGTTCTTTTGGCAGTCCACGGTACTTTCAGTATTCATCACCAGTACTATATATAATTCAAAGGCATCAATTATTCTTCAGTCTTCCTTATTCAATGTTCAACCCTCACATACATACATATGAGGCAATTAACTGTGACTTGGGTCAGGTGCACCTTAGTCTTCAAAGCACTCTCCTTACTTCTCAACACACTAAAGAGATGTTGTACAGCAGATTTATCAAATGCAGTGCATCATTTGATTTCTTGACTGCTGCTTCCATGAGCATTGTCTGTAGATCCAAACAAGACAAAACCCTGGACAACTTCAGTCTTTTCTCCATCTTTCATGATGTTCCCATTGGTCCAGTAGTGAGGATTTGGGTCTTCCTTACATTGAGTTGTGATCCATACTGAAGGCTACAATTCTTGATCTTCCTCAGCAAGTGCTTCAAATCCTCCACACCTTTAGCAAGCAAGGCTGTGTCATCTGCATATCTCAATTTAATAAGCCTTCCACCAAACCTGATGCTGCATTCTTTTTCATATAATCCAGTTTCTCTAATGATTTGCTCAGAATACAGAGTGAGTTAGTGTGACGAGAGGATATAACCCTGGTGCACACCCCAAGACCAGAGAAAGTAGACGGTACCCAGCTACCACTATTGACCACTCTGAAATGGATCACAATAGTAGGCTTAAATAGAGTGGGAGGAAAATGTGGAGCAAAACTCAAAATAATAAAAAATGCCCAGGACTCTAGACCTGATAGAGCCTGGGTAAACCCCCTAAACCATGGTCTTTAGATACCTCTGAGGCCTGGAAATGAATTCACCACTCTGGCTTCATTTTCAGTCAAATGATAGGCCAATAATGTGAACAATAACACCAAGGAGGCATACACTCCTGAGAACAAAAGAACAGAATGTGCCTAGGCATAAGGCTCAAAAGGAAGGGATAGGAAAGAAGGACACATGGAAACTGTAAACACAGAGAGGAAGAATGTTGTTGCATTATGGGGATTGCAGTCCCTGTCACATCAAAATATGTGTGTGTTATTGAATGAAAAGCTAATTTCCTCTGTAAACTTTCACCCAAGTCACAATAAAAAGTTAAAAATAAATAAAAGAGTCACTCACTTTAAGAATCTGAACTTGGACTCAAATTTATGGCTTCCCACACCAAGTCCACTACATTTCTCTATTTTCTCTGGCTGTCTCTTCCCATAAAAGTGCATAGCTAGAGCAAACTCAAGCTCATTGCCATCAAGTGGATTCTGATCCATAGCTGCCCTATAGAACAGAGTCAAATCGCCCCCTGTGGGTTTCTGAGCTGTAACTTTTTATGGGAGTAGAAAGCCTCATCTTTCTCCTGTGGAATGGCTGGTGGTTTCAAACTGCTGCCCTTATGGTTAGCAGTCCAACATGTAACCCACTGTGTCTACATGTAACCTGCTACAGCTAAACAAAGGTACCTGATTTTGCATTTATGTCTCTCAAGTGTGTTTGTGGTATCTGGTTTGACATATGATTCAGTTTGACAGAATGGTTTACCATTATAATTGTTCTCTATATTAATAGTGTATTGTTCTTTACACAAAATAACATTGTAAAACATTAATGTTGATCTAAAGAAAGAAAAATTTACCAACAAGCCTGTTACCCTCCATAAATCAAGTTTTGATAGTTTTCCTTGAGCAGGCATAAACATAATTTTACAGGGGTTTTAAAGCTCAGTATAGATGCAGTACTTTAATGTGTTTTTTGTGTTATACTTTTTTATAATCACTGTTCATGTTACTCATTAATGGTCACAACATGCCATTTTAGTGTTCTACAATATTTCAGTGAGGTTGAATGTTTCATGTATTTGACATTAGGGTGGTCCCTGTCCCTTCTTACATCAGTTTTTGCATCCTTCTAGTTCTGGCCCAGCAAAAGTGGGAATATTTTGATTGATCCCAAACCCCAGGGCCCATGCCTCTGCCTCCAACACATCTTGCAATTATGAGAGGTGAGGAGTACCAAGAAGTACTTTGTCTAGTGGTCTAGCATCTCAAGTTATTCCATTCCTTTCAATAGACTAATCAAGTCTGGCTAGGAAATGTGTAAGGAATCCTAGTGGGGCTATAAGGTAAGTGTTGAACTGCTAAGCACAAGGCTGGTGGTTCAAACCTTCCAGCTGTTCTGAAGGAGAAAGTTGAGGCTGTCTGCTCCCATAAGGCATTACAGTTTCAGAAGTTGCATATTGGGTTGCTATGATTTGGAATTGAATTGAGAGCAGTTGGTTGGTTGGTTGGTTGGTTGGTTGGTTGGTTGGTTGGTTGGTTGGTGGGTTGGTTGGTTGGTAGGAAAGATTTCCCCAGGCTAATAGGGACTATTTGCCTCCCTTAAAAGTCTCTGTTACCTTAGCTTCCATCAAGGCTCAGGAAAATTCAATACGTTTATAAATATGAAAGGGCTGGGAAACTATAACAATCCCTTACAAATGTAATGAGATGATCTCTGTACTTTGTTTCAGTACAGAGAAAACATCTGTGGACTGGTTTTCATCTTAAAGCATAGGTTATTTTGCTCAAAATAGTAGTATGTTTACGAGGTCAGAATCCCCTTTCAATGCCTGGTTTAGGCATAAATTTGAGAATTCATCAGCTTTTAACTTCTAGACTCAACTTGTAGCCTCCAATGAATTAAAATATTCAAAAAATACAAATGTGCCATCAAGCAGACATATGGTGAGATTTCTACAAGGCTGGGTATTGCCGTCCTTGTTGCTATAGAGATTTGTTAGACCTATCAAACTGATTCATTACTTACTTTCATTACACCCGGTCTCCAGGGCTACCAACTACTGACACAGATGCGAAGATATTGATATGGTGCAATAGGCACCAGCTTGCGAGTCAAGACAGATTGAAGCTCAAATCTGGAATCAGCAATTTCCTTCCTAACAGACCATGGACAATTCTGCCTCTAAAAGTCTCAGTTTTCTCATCTGTCAAATGGTATCAATAACACCTACCTGGAGGTTGGTTGCTCTGAGAGTTAAGTAAGATCATTGGCTTCTGGTATATAATAGGTACATGATGACTATTGGTTCTCTTTCCTTTCTTTGTGGAATTCTACTCCAATTACATAGTAAATATACACACAGAAATTGTATATACACACTGCATGATGTGTAGTCGTGGTGGAGCTAGCACATACCTTACTACACACAGAAATTCATAGAGCATGAGGCCTACACTTATTTAAGACGTGAAAGGGAGTATGAGAGTTGGTGAGAAGTAAATTCCAATGTGAGGGTGGCAGACACAGTCTTCTAGTAGCAGCATAACTTAGTCTTGAAGTTCATGTTTAGCTTACACATGCTATGACTGCTTCTCCTCCACTTCACAACTGGTTTCCCTCAGCCCTGCCCACTGACTTCTTGAATACATTCAGCCAAGGGGCAACCCATAATCCCTCAGACATGCTGGGGTCACTAATGCTTCCAAGTTCAAACCAAAGATCCATGGCTTTCTACATGCAATCATAACCATATTCCATCTATTTGAAAAGTCATTCCAATGTTTATATAATCCCAAATAGCATATTTCCACACACCCTAGGGTATACATTAGGTGTTGGTAGCCTTCCCTATTCCATAGCTGAAGGTGTAGGAGATAACTGAGGTGAATGACTTCAGTCAGATCACTCCAAAGGTTCATAGACAAGAGAGACCAGAATATATACTTCTGACTCCTGATCAACAGCTCTTTCTCAACATTTGGTAAGTAAGTCACAGTTTCTGCTTTCAAAAATCTCACATTTTACCAAAAGATAAACATGCAATAACAACCACAAACATTAGAATACAAACAACAATATAATTAAGTATAAGGTGCCACATTAGTACAGAGAAGGGAATGATGAACTCTGACAATTACTTTTTATGGAGGAAGGAGGTCAGTCAGGGAAGGCTTCAGCGAAGAGGTGACAATTGAATAGGGTTTTAAAGAATGAATATGAAGTCTCCAGGAAAAAAATGGGTATGGGGAGAGAGATCCCAGAGAGAGGAAACAATTTTGTGAAAGCATGGAAGTGTTAAACGGGTATATTATGTGGGAAGGCTGCAAAGTCAAGTTCATAATGAGAAGTGACAGAAAGTGAGGCTGGAGAAGCAGGTGGCAGCCTGATCACGCAAAGTGCCCATGCTGTGCTAAGGAACAAACTTCAGGCACTGGTGTCTCCCATTCCAAACTGTTGCCATTTACACATATCATCTGTATGAGTATTTACTTCATTAATCATTGTATTCAAAAAGACCAACTTAAAAAAACCTGAACTTACTCTAAGAAAATTATATATGACACATCATGTGTTTGATGTATTAGTTATTTTTCTCTCACACATTAAATTTTATGCAGAACTCTGAAAGGCAAAAAAGGTTTCTCTGCATCACCTATTGTAATCTCCAGCATCACCCAGGACAAGTAGAACACCTTTTGGAAAGCAATTCTTGATTCTCCTTTCCCAACTTAGTAAGTAGTCTTGAGTGTAGAGTCAGCTCACTTTGGTGGCTGTGTCAGGCAAGGTCAGGAGAAGGCAGTTCTGGAATAGGAAGGAATTAACAAAGGGCTGGACCCGGACATTGACAGTGCGATAATAAGAATGACTGCCATGAATCAGAGGAAGCATCAATAACAAATATTTTGATGAATGAATGAATGAACCATTGTATGTGTAAGGTGAGGAAAAGAGAGAGGAATGAGTTATGCCTTCCCATTTTCTAGTTTGGATTACTGAAGAGTTGATCGTGTCATTAAGAGAAACTGGAAAGGACCAGGAGGAGCTTCCCTGCAGGAGTGGAGAGTAGTACAAGATGTACTTAGTTGAATATAAGGTACTCATAGGACATTCGGATGGAGAGAGACCATTGCAACTTAAGCTGGACATGGAGATATGGAGGTGGCCTCCTTGGGTAGAGCCTTCCCTGCCAAGGATGAAGGAATAGAGGGCTAGGAGAGGCAGACATAAAACAGAACAATACTTAAACCTTTAAAGATGAGCCGAGGGAAAGATGCTCTCCTTCATGAAGTCATTTCTAGTTACATCACGACAACCCTCCCTCCCGCAGCCAGGGTCTTTTCTACCTTCTACCATAGAGGATTACACCAGTCCAAGCTCACTGCCATTGGGCCAATGCCAACTCATAGTGACCCTAGAGGGCAGGCTAGAACTGCCCCTGTGAGTTTCCATGGATGTAAGTCTTTATGGGAGTAGAAAGCCCCGTCTGTCTCCTGGGCAGCAGCTGGTGGTGGAGCTACTGACCTTGTAGTTAGCAGTCCGACACGTATCCACTATGCCACCAAGGCTTCCTTAGTGAACTAGCTGATTTATTTCTGGGCTTATTGGCTCTCCTTTACCAGTCTTTGACCAGCCTGGAGCAGATGGGGTTAACTCTGGTCTTTTTCTGATTTAACCTAGTGGGAGTGCTTTGCTCAATCAGAGTGTCTGGGATCGCCTAGGGGATTCGAGTGAACAGATGCTGTGCGGAGGGAAGTTGAGGGCCAGGAGTTCAAATGAGAGAGAGGGAGAGTGGGCATTACTGGTCAGCTCATGTGGCCAGAAGCTGGCTCAATTGTTCCCGCCTCTAGGCTGACCCTGGCATTGAAGACGCAGAGGAACACTGGATGAAGAAAATGGCAGTCTGTAACTGCCCCAAACTGTAGCACCAGCAGGCATACATAAGGTTATCGTCAAGCCTCCGTATTGATATGGACCGAGAGAGTTCTGGATCAGCAACAGGGGCATCCTGAGCCCCCAGCCCCATGGCAGAGAAGCAGGATGCTATGAAGTGATAGTTTGACCATGCACTTATTAAAGGCTGTCTTACAAGAGTGTCTTGGAAGACTTCTAAAATTTTCAGCCCACCCAGGAAGCCAAACAAGGTCCAGCTATGGGAGGTGCCCTGCCTGCCAGCAGCTGCCAAGTAGACTCAATGTCGCTTCCCACGTCATTAAACCTTGTAAGACCCCCCATTCGAGGATTGCCCCACGAACGGACTGGTCCTGAACAACTATCCTTAACTACACAGCCATGTGAGTCCTCAGGAAAGGGCGGAGACAACTTTTAGGGCCTGAGCATAGCATCCTTCTGGTAAGATGCCGGTTTCTTTTGGTAAGCTTCTTATTTGAATTAAACTTGACAAAAGCTTTCCCTTGGCAACCACCCTGAGTGGTGGATGAAGAAGACTTCGTCAGGCGGGGCAGAGAGAAACGTGGGCTTCTCCAGGACTCGGTGTGAGGAAGGAGCACTAAGAAGGGAGAAGTGGGGTGGGGGAGGGGGGGCGGGGTCATCAAGATGAAGGGAGAAAGCCGGCTAGAGCAAGTCCCGAGGCTTCTGCAGCACACTGATGGAGGCAGTAGTGGAAGGTGTTTGCAACGGGGCAAGGGAAGGGGAGTGGCTAAAAAATGGTGAGTGGTGGGCTGGATAAAAGTGCTTCCACGTTGCTTTTGCAATGCCTGAACCAGGGAGACACCTACGAAAAGTTGTCTCCAGACCCTAATTTCCATGCTCGCCGTATCCAAGAAAGACTTGTTGGAAAAATCTGAGCTAGAAGCTGGGAGCCTATGTTTGGCAAGGGGCAAAGCAGGACAGACCCAGGGTTAAGGCAATGAACTCAAGGCTAGCAAATGCTCCTCTGGTCAGTGCAGTGAGGAGACCTCCCTGCCAGGGCAGGGACAGGAGGTCGGGGGCAGGACATTGCACAGCAAGAAACCCATTCGCCTGCATCTTTCCTTGCACCCAACCTGATGTAGAACCAGGAGAGGTAGGTGTATGTGTGCTGGGCGGAGGTGGGGGACTGGGGGCTTAGGGAGATGAAGGTTTGAATAACAAAGGAAGCTCCTGAAGGAAAAGCCAAGCATGGTTCCCAAACTCTGCCTACTGGCTCCGGAGAGAAAGCACAGTCCTAGCAATAAACTTCAGCCAATGGAATGTTGCTAACTTCCCTGACATTCCAGCTGCCCTCCAGAGGCTCCATGGGGTTGCTGATGAAGGGGCTGTTCTCTGCTCGCTCAGGGAGCTCTGACTTATGCAATTCAGCCTGGTGTGGGAGCAGGGGAGCTGGGAGTTCAGCACATCTCTCTCCCCGCCCCCTACCAGCCCCTGCAAGTCACACTAAGGGTCAGGGACCCCCGCATGGGAAAAGCTGGGGAAGCCCTGGCGATAGAAGCCCCAGAAAAAGCAGGGAAGGAAGAGAGTACCTGTTGCTGAATGCATCCTGCTTTGCCTCTTATTCCTCGGTTGCTTGTGGTGAGAGTTGCCCATCATTCTGTTCTGGACTGGCAGCTGCTGCGGCTGCCGTGTCTCTCCCTCCTCCTTCTTTGCCTCCTCCTCCTCCTCCTCCTCCTTGCCTGTGCTCCTCCCCAGGTGCTTACATCACCTCAGCCTTGCTTCTCATACATATGGCTCATCCAAATCCGACTTGTGCCCCTAGCACAGGATTGTCTAGACCTGACCCTCTTACTTGGACCAGAGCCGACTAGGAGCTTCTTAGTCAGTCTCTCTCTCTCTCTCTCTCTCTCTCTCTCTCTCTCTCTCTCTCTCTCTCTCTCTCTCTCTCTCTCTCTCTCTCTGTCGGTCTTCCCCCCCCTTCCTCCTCCCCCCTCCCCTGGTTCAGTGCTCCACTCAGTCAGGTCTAGCAGCCTGGGCTTCAGGAGGAATTCTAGGAAGCATTGGGTAGGACCCCCACTTCATCTGCCTTTGCAGACGGGGCCAGCATGGGAACGCTCAGGCTCTGAGTCGCACACCCTCACTGTCCCTGGCTGCCTGTGTTCTCAGTGCTGTCATTGCTGCTGCTGCTGCTGCTGCTGCTGCTGCTCCTCCGTCTGCAGAAGCTCGCAGGAGCGAGGGGCCAATAACAAAGCCTAATCTGGGAGTGTGACAGGGACCAGTGAAATGCTACCCAGGAATTCTAAGTGACACAGCTCCCTGTTCCCCTGGGGGATGGATCCAGTTCTGTAAGTGACAGCTGCCAATGGGCTATGGGCTCCCGCCCTGGCAGAGATCTGGGGAAATTGGGGCAGAGAACAAGGCTGCCAGGCTACAGACTTGTATATAGCACAGCCAGATGCCTCTTGCATGCCCAATATGACTACCATATGTACCTGCCTCCTTGCCAGACACACCTGAAGCCTCCCCTCCCTTGCCTGCTTTGCATTCCCAAGAGAGGGCAGAGCTGGCAGCATAAGCATTCACAGACTGCAGCTGGGACCCTTAGCAGCCAATGAGAGGACTCCTTCCATGAGTCCAAATGTAGATACATTCTCTCTCTCTCTCTCTCTCTCTCTCTCTCTCTCTCTCTCTCTCTCTCTCTCTCTCTCTCTCTCTCTCTCCTGTCCTCCCCTGTCCTCCCCTCTCCTCTCCTCTCCTAGTCTCACATACTGAACATGCACGCAGCCATTGTCCACTGAGTGCTGCAGCCCTGAGGGTTAAGTGATGAGAAACAAGTTGTGCTGGCTAAGCAGCCTGTTCCAGTCCTAAACCTTGGGTAGTGAGGAAGGGTCATGGCTCCTGGAGTCAACTCTGTCAGACCTGTACAGCCTTGAGTGATTTCACCTACGTTGCTGAGCTGTGCTACTATCCAGTACCGACGCCATCAGGGTGTCGGGGTTGTCATAACAATAGGGTCATAGGACACGCTGGGGAGAACCTAATTCGAGCCTCAGTTTTGAAGATCTGGGTTACTGTGCCACCCTGAAAGCAGAACTGTGCGATACCACCTAGCCACAGGGTTATGGTCAGAATATGGGACAAGAGATCTGAAGTGGATTCATCCACTCACTCACCCACGTCTTAGTCATTCTTACAACAGTCCCCAAAGGACCTGCTTTCTCGACGCTATGTTGCAATGTACAGAAATGTACATTGTCTGTGTTTTTTGGAGGCCACAGCCCAGGAGAGGTGGCCATGACAGATCATGACAATAGGGTGATCACTCATATACCACGGAGGGTCAATTTATTGAGGAGCCACTAAAAAGAAATGTTTTTGGTCCCAGAGGAACTGATGGTTGGATTGAACCAGGAAGGACGACGAACTGGTGGCCAGAAACAAAATGAGGAAAGTCATACTATTGTTAAATATTTCTATTATTATCCATGCTAAGAACAGTTTCCAATCAGGTCCTGGATTTCAAGGGCCTCTTTAGTTCTTCACCATTTTCATCAATGTTCTTCAAGCTCTTCCTTTGTGCTAGAGGACGGCAGCCACTGCTTAGAAGTTCACAGCCCGGTGAGAGAGAGACAGATAGTGGGTGGGACAGGATGATCTGGCATGAGCTTCTCAGCGCCCTGTCGAATGTGCTGGGTGGTCTCTGAGAGGACCAAACTGGGCCCAAGTCAGAAAAGAGAGCTGGGGAAATAGAGGTCCTAGGGCAAGGGTAAAAGATCTGGAATGAATTATCTCAGGAGAACAGATTTATGAATATGATAAATATCTTGAAGGTTGTTATTATTTAAGTAAATCACTAAAATTTGGGAAATTTTATTCCCTGCCTTCTTATCAATTATAATGAGTCTTAGATATGAGTCTTGGTAGGTATAAAGTTGTAAACATGTACTGGAAAATAACTTAGACTGGAAGATCAGAACTGTGATATCTTGAGATGATGCTAAAATTAATGGGACAGTTTGAAAATCAATAGAATGGATGTCACAGAACTATACATGTAGGCATTTTTGAATTGGTGAATGCTTTATTGCATATATTTTCACCATAGTAAAAAAGAATTGAGCTCAATTGGGTTGTGCCCTTGAGAACCCCAGATTATATCCCCAGGGACAAGGCAAGGAAACTTTAGTGTTATTAGATGCCACCAAGTTGCCTCCAACTCATAGTGACTCGATGTACAACCAAATGGAACCCTACCCAACCCTGCACCATCTTCACAATCCTCTCTGGGCTCCAGACCATTGTTGTATCCATTCTGTCACTCTGTCTCGTAGAGAATCTTCCTCTTTTGTGCAGACCCTCTGACTTACTAAGCATGGTGTTCTTTTCCAAAGCCCGATCCCTACTTAAAACATGTCCAAATCACAGGAAATGAAGTTTCTTCATCCTCATTTCTAAAGAACATGAATTGGAAATGTTAGGCCGGGAGGCTAGGACTGTGGAATGAGTGAGTTATCTCAAATGTACCCATCCCTGTGTCTTCCATCCAGGTCAAGGAGTTGAATATTACCAGGACTGCAGAAACCTTTCTCAAAACAGGTTTTAAAAAATCATTGAATAGCTCTCTCAAAACAGCCCTGCGAGGAAGTTATAATTAATTAAACCCATGTTGCAGATACTTATACCGAGGTCAAGAGAGGAGAGACAACTTGACCAAGGTTGCCATTGATTTCGTCTGTTAAGCCTATATACTTGGTCAAGTTGTTCACAAAGCAAAGAAATAATAAAAGGGAAAAGCAGACATTGAATATATCCCTTCTCCCTGTGTTCCTTCAACCTCATCATACCATCTTTCTTTCTGTTAATCTGAGGTTCTCATGAGGAGCCTACACTCTGTGTCTCATATCCTTTCCAAGTCCTATTAGCCCTACTACCCTCTGAACTTCCCTGAACTCTGCTACTAGCGCTTTTCTTGTCTTGGTACTGCTATCTCTATGGACCAAAATAGTAGATGCTTTAATATATTTAAAATATTAATATATTTTCTCATTGTTTGCCACTAGAAATTACACTTTCCTGACTAAATGAACATGAGACAGCCAGGATTTGTACCCCTGTCCACCTTCAAATTTGGTACTTTCTCTACAGTATCTCTCTTTATCATTGAAAGTGGATGGGATACACTTTTAGACATCTTTAACACTTTTTTCTCTCTATTCTGTTTATTCACTTAGTCCTGTTGTTACTCAAAACAGTCTCAAAACCATGCACTTATTCGCATCACCTTCATTTCCCTCCCCCTGGTTCCAGCCATCCTCATCCCTCCCTTTGACCACTACAATGAACATCTTCACTGGGCTCCTTGCATCAACCCTTTATCTTATTGACCACTTGTCCATTTGTTGTACTGTGGTGACTTGTGTGTTACTGTAATGCTGGAAGATATATCACTGGTGTTTCAAATACCACCAGGGTTACTCAAAGTGAACAGCTTTCAAAAAAGCTTCCAGACTAAGAACAGACTATGAAGAATGAATAGATTGCCAACTTTGGAGAGATTAACCACTGGAAATCTTATGGATAGTGTATTTTCTGTGTAGAGTAGAGAAACAAATTCATAAACATGCATATGTATATAAGGGAGAGGTTTATATACAAGAGGAATCGAACATTGAGAAAACATCCAAACCCAGTCCAGTTCAAGGACATAAGTCTGATATTGGCCCATATGTCCAATGCCAGTCTGTAAAGTTCTGTTCAGACTCACGAAACATATGCAATGAAGCCAAATGCAGGAGGGTCACCAGTCAGTGGGTAGAAAGCCTTTGGGTCCAGTGGCCTTGTAAGCATCTCAGTGCTGGCAGAGGTCTCTCTGTGGCTTCTCTGGCTTCTGAGATCTGGTTGCATCCATGTGGCTTGTCTTCTGCTATGTCTCCCAGGGAATAGGAGAGAGACAGAGACAGAGACAGAGACAGAGACAGAGACAGAGACAGAGAGAGAGAGAGAGAGAGAGAGAGAGAGAGAGAGAGAGAAAGTGTTCTCTGCCTCCAAGGAAGGAGTGCCAGATTTCCCAGAATTCTCAGGAGAAGGCCATGCCCACACAGAGGTCTCATTGGCTATATCCAGATTAACAGTTTAGACTCCATCCCTACACTCTTAATCCTTAAATTGACACCAGATTAGGTGACTACCGCAGATAGTATTGAAACAATGTTGACTATGGAAAACCTCATAAATAGCAGCAAAACATTGAGAGATAATGCTCCAAGGTGAACCCCTCAGGTCAAAAGGCATCCAAGTTATGACTGAGGAAGAGCTACCTTTTCAAAGTAGAGTTGGCCATAATGATTTAGATGGAGTAAAGCTTGTGGGAGCAAAGCTTTCAAGGCCTTCATTCGCCGAGGGGGCATGACTCAAAATGAGAAGGAACAACTGCAAACATCAATTAATTATCTGGACTTAGAATATATGAAGCATGAACTTAGAGAAAATGGAAGCTGAAAAAAACAAAATGGAACATATAAAGATCGATATTCTAGGTGTTCATGAGCTGAAATGGACGGGTATGAGCCATTTTGAGTCAGAAAATCAAATGGTTTTCTTGGCCGGGAATGACAGATTCAAGAGAAATGACACTATATTCATCATAGAAAAGGACATTTCAAGATCAACCTCAACTACAATAGTGTCTGTGATACTGTCTATCTGAATACAAGGAAATCCAATCAATACAACTAGTATTCCAATTTTCACATCATCCACGAAAGCTAGTGATAAAGAAATTGAAGAATTTTATCAATATCAGTCTGAAATTGATCAAACATGCAATCAAGACTCATTAGTAATTATTGGTTATTGGAATGCAAAAGTTGGAAACAAAGAAGAAAGAACAGTAGTTGAAAAATAAGGTGCTGGCGAAAGAAATGACGCTGGAAATAACATGATAGCATTTTGCAAGATAATGACTTCTTCATTGCAAAAAATAATTTCAATGATACAAATAGTGACAATATACATGGAATTCTCCAGATGGAATACAGAGAAATCAAATTGACTACATTTGTGGGAAGAGACAATGAAGAAGCTCCATATCAACAGCTAAAATGAGGTCAGGGGCCAACTGTGAATCAAACCATCAATTGCTCATATGTGACTTCAGATTGAAGCTGAAGAAAATTAAACACAAGAGCCAAAATATTACCTTGAGTATATCCTACCTGAATTTTGAGAACATATCAAGAACAGATTAACTATATTGAACATGAATGACCTGACGAGCTGTGGGAAGACATCAAGAATATCAACCGTGATAAAAGCAAAAAGTCATTAAGAGGACAGGCAAGAAAGGTAAATTGGATGTCAGAAGAGACTGAGACTTGTTCTTACTCATACAGTAGCTAAGGCAAATGGAAGAAATTATAAAGTAAAAGAGTTGAACACAAAATTCCAAAGGGCAGTGCAAGAAGAAAAAGCAAAGTAGTATAATGAAACGTGCAAGACCTGGAGTTAGTAAACCTTAAAGGAGGAACATGCTTAGCATATTGTAAACTGAAATAACTCAAGAAAAAAATTCAAGCTACAAATTGCAATATCGAAAGATTCTATGAGCAAAATATTGAAAGGTGCAGTAAGCATCAAAAGAAGATGGAAAGAAGAAACAAAGTCACTATGGCAAAAAGAACTAGTCAATATTCAACCATTTCAAGAGGTAGCTTATGAGCAAGAATCAAAGTCCAAGCTGCACTGAAAGCCTTACCAAGAACAAGACTCCAGGAATTGATGGAATACCGATTGAAATGTTTCAACAAGCTGATGAAGCACTGGAAGCACTCACTTGTCTATGCTAGGAAATTTAGAAGACAGCTACCTGGCAAACTGACTGAAAGAGATCCATATTTGTACCCATTCCAAAGAAAGGTGACCCATCAAATGCTCATCTTATAGAACATTATCACTGATAGCATATGCAAGTAAAATTTTGCTGAAGATCATTATCAAGCAAAGGTTGCAGCAGTACATTGAAAGGGAGCTACTAGAGGATTAAGCTGGTTTTAGAAGAGGGATATCATTGCTGCTGTTAGATGGATATTGGCTCAAAGGAGAGAATACCAGAAAGATGTTTATATGTGGTTTATTGACCAGGCAAAGACATTTGACTCTGAAATGTAGCAAACTATGGATAGTCTTGAGAAGAATGGAATTTCCAAAACAATTCATTATGCTCATTCAGAATTTGTACACGAATCAAGAGGCATATGTGAGAATAGAACAAGGGAATACATGGTTTGAAATCAAGAAAAATATGTGTCAGAGTTGCTGTCTCTCACCATACTTATTCCATCTGTATGCAGAGGAAATCCTCAGAGAAGCTGGATTATATGAAGAAGAATGTGGCATCAGGATGGGAGGAAGGCTTGTTAACAACCTTGCAGATGACACAGCCTTGCTTGCTGAAAGTGAGGAGGACTTGGAGCACTTGTCGAATGAAGATCCAGGATTGTAGCCTTCAGTATGGATGGCAACTAACGGTAAAGAAGACAAAAATCCTCCAAGTTGACTAATAGGTAAAATCATGATATATGAAGAAAAGATTGAAGTTGTCAAGAATTTTGTCTTGCTTGGGCCCACAGACAGGGTCGTGGAAGCTGCAGTCAAGAGATCAAATCACACATTGCACTGCGTAAATCTGCTGCACGCGACCTCGTTAAAATGTTGTAAAGTAAGGATGTCACTTTGGAAACTAAGGTGTCCCTGACCCTAGCCATGGTATTTTCAATAGCTTCCTATGCATGTGAAGGTTGAACATTGAATAAGGAACATTGAAGAAAACTCAATGCATTAGAATTGTGGTACTGGAGAAGAAGATTGAAAGTACCATGAACTGCAAAAGAATAAACCAATTTATCTTGGAAGAAGTATGGCCGGGGGGGGGGGTGTCTTTAAGAGTCAACGATAGCTTTGGACATGTCAGGAAAGACCGGTCCTTGGAGACAGACATCATGCTTGGTAAAGTGGAGGAGCAGTGTAAAAGAGGAAGGCCCTCAAGGAGATGGATTCCCACAGTGGCTGAAACAATTGTGCGCATTGCGCAGGATGGGCCAGTGTTTCATTCGTTTGTGCATAGGGTTGCCGTGGGTCGGAACCAACTTGATGGCAACTAACAATAACCACAACTTATCCATGTGAAAGTTGAACAATGAATAAGCAAGATTGAGGAAGAAGTAATGCGTTTGAATTGTGGTGCTGGCGAAGAGTATCGAAAGCAGCATGGACTGATAGAAAGACAAACAGCTCTGCCAAAAAGACAGACAGCTCTGTCTTGGAAGAAGTGCAGGCAGTATGCACCTTAGAGATAAGGATGGTGAGACGTTGTCTCATGTACTTTGGACATGTTGTCAGGAGAGACCAGTCTCTGGAGAAGGACTACATGATTGGTAAAGTATAGGGACAGCGAAAAAGAGGAAGGTCCTCAACAAGATGGATTGATTCAGTGACTGCAATAATGGGCTCAAGTTTAAGGACAATTGTGATGATGGCACAGGACTGGGTAGTGCTTCGTTCTGTTGTACATAGGATCGCTATGAGTTGGAATCAATCCACGGCACCTAACAACAGCCATGTCCTACATAACCACAGAGCGAGCTTTTATAAACATACACCAAATCATGTCGATCCACTGCTTTGCAACTTGCAATTATCTGCTGTCTCTAGTATCAAGTCCGTGGTCTCTCATCTACCCTCAGAACTGGCCTCATCTGACATCTTCAACTCTCTTCTTTCTTGGAAACAAAACTTATTGTCCATTCAGCCAGAGCTACTTTCTTTCTTCTTTAATAAATCATTTTGTTGGGGGCTCTTACAGCTTTTATAACAATTCATACATTAATCGTATCAAGCACATTTGTACATATGTTGCCATCAGCATTTTAAAAACATTTTCTTTCTATTTGAGCCCTTGGTAGCAGCTCCTCTTTCCCAACTCTCTCCCTCACCCTCCCACCCTTGTGAACACTTAATAATTTATAAATTATTTTAATGTTTATATTTTACACCATTCTGCTCTCTTTCTTCACCTAAATTTCTGCTGCTCATCCCCTTCCCTCTTTCTCCCACTACCTTCCTCACCCTCATGGTATTGCTACTCTCATTATTGGTCCTGAAGGGTTTATCTGTCCTGCATTCTGTTTCTACGTGTTGAGAGCTCTTATCTGTACCAGTGTACATGCTCTGGTCTAGCCAGATTTGTAAGATAGAACTGGGGTCATGATAGTGGGAAGCATTAAAGAACTAGAGAATTGTGTGTTTCCTCAGTACTATACTGCACTTTGGCTGGCTCGGTCCTTTCCTGTGACCTTTCTATTAGAGGATGTACAATTATCTACAGATGGGCTTTGGGTCTCCATTCCGACTCCCCTCATTCAAAATGAAATGCTTGCTTGTTTAGAGTCCTCTGACAGCTGATCCCATCGACACCTCGTGATCCCATGACTTGATATGCTTCTTCCATGTGGGTTTTGTTGCTTCCCTGCTAGATGGACACTTGTTTAACTTCAAGCCTTTAAGACCCCACATGCTGATATGTACATGCATATGTATATACCCCTATAAATGTCTTTTGCCTCCCAAGATGTGAATGCAACATACCACCATGAATCAGGTCTGCAGGGCCGGCTCCTATCCCAACCACGTGGACAGCCCACCTTCACCGCAGAAGAATTCACTTCAGAGGGCAGCACTGAAGCTATAGCTCAGGGAAAGGGGCACATCTGATCAGAGCATGCAGAAGCAAATGAAGGAGGAGGAAGAGAGAGTAGAACACATTCTGGCCGACCAAGCCCTGAGAATGATATTCTTGTTCAGAGCAGCCAAAGCACAGAGAGGACCATAGAACCAGCACCACTAGGAGTCACAACGTCCCTCACTGATGCATAGCATTACGGGGGACAACACTGGAAGACAGTATGGAAATTGTGCCTGATCTAACTCTGTCACACTGAGGCGGAACACTACGGGTGTGAAACAAAACAGCAAGGGGAGCAGAGCAACGAAGTCCCCAGGGAATACCACAAATAGACTTTGGGACCAGGGCGTGGCACCCCATCAAACTGGACCAGAAAACACTCGTAAAGGTCAACAAACAGGCCTTGAACTATTTGCAGACTTTTCTGGTAGTTGGTTGTTGTTGTTTTGTTTTGTTTTGCCTTGTTTTTTGTACATATTATTTATTATCTCTGCAGGTCTATCTAGATAAGATAGGTGGGATAAACAATCTAGAGGAGAAAACAACAGGACCAACAATTCAGGGGGGCATGGGAGAGGGGGTGGCAGGGGAAAGGAAGTGGATGTTAACAAACTCATGGACAAGGGAACAATAAGTGATCCAAAATCGATCCCCAGGAGGTATAGGAGGCCTGCGAGGGTTTGATCAAGGGCAATGTAACTAAGAGGAATTACTGAAACCTAAATGAAGGCAGAACATGATAGTGGGACAAGAGAAAAGTAAAAGGAAATAGTAGAAAAAACTAGGAGGCAAAGGGCATTTATAGAGGTCTAAATACAGGCATGTACATATGTAAATATATTTACATATGAGGATGGGGAAATAGATCTATGTGCAAATTTTTAAGGGTTTAATATTAAGGCAGCAGATGGACATTGGGTTTCCACTCAAGCACTCCCTCAATGCAAGAACACTTTGTTCTTTTAAACTGGCATTTCATGATGCTCACCTTCCCGACATGATTGCTGAAGACAAAGCAGGTGCATAAGCAAATGTGGTGAAGAAAGCTGATGGTGCCCTGCTCTCAAAAGATATAGCATCTGGGGTCTTAAAGGTATGAAGATAAACAAGCAGACATCTAGCTGAGAAGCAACAAAGCCCACATGGAAGAAGCACACCAGCCTGTGTGATCACGAAGTGTTGATGGGATCAGGTATCAGGCATCAAAGAACGAAAAATCAAATCACTGTAAATAAAGGAGTGTGAGGAGTAGAGACCCAAAGCCCATCTGTGGGCAATAGGACATCCCCTTACAGAAGGGTCTGGGGAGGAGACGAGCCAGTCAGAGTGCAGTGTAGCACCAATGAAACATACAACTTTCCTCTAGTTCTTTAATGTTCCCCCCCACCACTATCATGATCCCAATTCCACCTTACAATCTGGCTAGACCAGAGGACGTGAAGTGGTACAGATAAGAGCTGGAAACACGGGGAATCCAGGACAGATAAACCCCTCAGGACCAATAATGAGAGTAGTGATACTAAGAGGGGAAGGGGAAGGTGGGGAAGAAAGGCGGAACTGACCACAATGATCTACATATAAGCCCCTCCCTGGGGGTCGGACAACAGAAAAGTGGGTGAATGGTGTCAGTCTGTGTAAGACATGACAAAATAATAATAATTTATAAATTACAAGGGTTCATGAGGGAAGGAGGGTGGCGGAGGGAGGGGGAAAAAGCTGATACCAAGGGTTCAAGTAGAAAGGAAATGTTTTGAGAATGATGATGGCAACAAATGTACAAATGTGCTTGACACAATGAATGTCTGTATGGATTGTGATAAGAGTTGTACGAGCCCCCAATAAAATGATTTAAAAAAAAAAGTCTTGTGCCTCCTAGTTCTTTCCTCTATTTCCTCTTACTTTAGTCCTGTTCCACTATCACGTTCAACTTTCATTCAGCTCTCTTTACTTCCTCTCAGCTACATTGAACTTGACTGAACCCTACCAGGCATTCTATGCCCTGCTGGTCATTGATCTCAGATCTCTTGTTGTTCCCTTGTCCTTGGGTTTGTTGGCTTCTCCCTTCTTCCCCTGTTCCCCAGAACTGTTGGTCCCATTATTTTCTCCTCAAGATTGTTTATCCTGCCTATCTTATATAGATAGACATGGAAAAAAAGAAAGAAAGAAAAAAATAGCCTATGAATAGTTCCAGGTATTTCTGCTGACCATTATGAATGTTTTCTTATCCGGTCTGATGCAGTGCCAAGTCATGTCCCCCGGGTCCGAAGTCTATTTTCAGAATTCCTCGGGGACTTTGCTCCCCTTGTTGCTCCAATCAGAGCTACTTTCTGTACTTCCTGTATAATTTTGACCCTCAGACTTATTTCTCCATGTTAAGACAACCTGGAAAAGGTTTTATAATCAAAGAAACCTGGATTCAAACCCTCAGTAGGCCATTTCTTTCTATGTTAACTTGGGCAAATTACTTATTTTCTCCAGTGTTGATTTCCCTCATCTGTACAGTGAGAATAGAGTGCTGTGTTATTGCATTAAAACATGCGTCTTTTTTCTTTGTTTGCCATTTATTTGCATAAAATAAAATATCATAACCAGGGCGTCAAAGACAGTTGCTGATACCACTAGTAAAGCTAAGGAGCAAACCGAGAGCCACATAGTTAAAGAAATCATTGCAAAATCTGAATCAGGTCACACTTTGATTTGGCGGCGAAATACAACATGGCTAAGTTGACATTATCACCTTTTTGATGAAAAAAATGATTAAAGTGACTAATTAGCAAAGAGCGCGCAATTGTTCATCACAAAACAATGAACTGAGACCATCAAAGAGGTTGAAAATTGCTGTTAATTTAGATCAATCAGCAACATTGCACTTTCTTTCTTTGGACAATGTTTTAAACTCTATACCTGTGGCTACATTAATGGTAATACCAATAGAACTATCATTTGCTACATGGAGATAATTTATGATGTCCTTCAATAAATAATAATAATGTCTTTATAGTGAACCAGGGAAATATATAAACCGTAGATATAGGAAAGCATTTTGAGCTTACACTTAGTAAGAGCCCCAAGCTAAGTATAATGAATTCTTATGACATGGCCCTGCTCAATATCTACCCCCATGAAGTGATCACTGAAGATATAGATGCTGTAGCAAAGTGTGGTGAAGAAAGCAGATGGTGTCTGGCTATCAAAAAGAAACACCATCTGCAGTCTTAAGGCTTGTCTTAAAACAAACAGCCATCAAAAGGAGATGTCATCTAAGTCTACTGAGAAGAATAGCAACATGTGTCATCCAATAATTATAAACAATAAAATCCAAATCTGGAGGAGGGAAGTATATTGGAGCTTAAATTCTGAACACTCAGTTTGCAGAAGGCTGTGGATGATAATGAAATCTCAAAATCCACTTGAAGGGTCCCATGAGGATTAAGCCACTGGTGACTTCCCTCTGTCTGAACCAGAGATGGGAAAGAACTTGTTACCAGACAGAGTACATTGTAGGTGGATGACTGCAATTGCAGTTAGGTCAAAATGTGACACCCTGTGGTCTTGAGGCAATGTTTAAGTGCTTAAGTTTTTACTATTTTATGCTTTGTTATCAACTGAGGTTTTTGTTTCACCGTGTCGTTGTTTGGCTATTTGTTTATATTCTGCCTTGATTTTGTGTGATTTTCTGCATATGAAACCCAGATTAGGTAAACCTGTAGGGACAACATCTGGATCAATAGATTCAAAGGGACACGGCAGGGAGTCTGGCAGGAAATGGGGAGTTAAAAACAACAAGTACAGGAAGCAGAAATGCACTGGAATTGATGGTGGTGATGGTTGCACTACTCTTCGGGATGTGATTGGACTAGTGCAATGCATGTTATGTGATTTGCATGTCAGTGAAAATGTAAAAAAAAAAAACTATTACATACTTTTAAAAAAATCCGTGTGTTCCTTTGTTGTACTCTCATTTAATCTTTAATGACCTCAGGATATGAGAACTACTTGGTTCCATTTTACCGATGAGAAACAGATATTAAGAAAAGAGCCTGGTTAGGATTAGTATACAAATTAAGCTGACTTAAAACCCGGTTCTTTGTCACTCTGTTAGCCTGTCTGTTTCTGTCATGACCTGAATACATTCTATCTAGGCAAAAGTTCCACAAAGAAAAATACATTCTAATGCACTGTCTAACTCTGACTCCAGTTAGCGATAGCCTAAGAAAAGCTTGCCCTTGGCAGCTCTCGACGCTGGTCTCTGGAGACACTTTACAACTGCACTTCAATCACAGTGTCTCAAGCCTGAAACACAATCTTCTATTCCTGCAAAAATGAAGTACTCTCTATTTTATATTCCTTCTTCCTAGAATGCTTTCCTTCCCCCTCTTTCTACCCTTGTGAAAGTTATACCCATCTCTCAAGACCCAGCTCAAATATCTCCATCTTCATAAAGTTTTCTCGGAGTCGTACAGCCAGAAACTAAATCACCTTTATAAGACCATATTCTCTAAATGCATTTCGGGTCCATTATATACACCTCCTTGGAGCTTTAGCTGATCTTTGCAAATGAAGCCACCTTTCCCTTGTGTTTATATCCATAGTACAATTTTCCTCCATGTGTTAGGCATATTTTACTGTGGTATATGAGGTCTCTGGTAGTGCAAAAGCTTAATAAATTTGGGTGTTAACTAAAATGTTGGCAGTTTGAGTCTAACAGAGGCACCTCAGAAGAAAGGCCTGGCATTCTATTTCTGAAAACTCAGCCACTGAAAACCCTGCAGAGCACACTTTAGGAGATGGTATGAGGGGGATTTTAGGTATACATTGTTGTTAGGTGCTGTTGAGTCAGTTCTGACTCATATTAACTCGTATATACAATAAAATGAAACATTGTTTGCTCCTGCACCATCCTCAAAAATCTTTGCTATATTTGAGCTCATTGTTGCAGTCACTGTGTCAGTACATCTTTCTATTGCTGTCTCTCTATTTTACCAAGCATGATGTCCTTCTCCAAGGATTAGCCTCTCTTGATAACATGTCCAAAGTACATAAGACGTAGTCTTGTGCTCACATCTAAGATAATTTCTGGCTGTCCTTCTTGCAAAGCAGATTTGTTTATTCTTCTGGCAGTCCATAGTACTTTCAATATTATTTACCAATACCATAATTAAAATGCATCAATTCTTCTGTAGTCTCCCATATTTATTGTCCAGATTTTTCATGAATACAGGCTATTAAAAATACCATGATTTCTGTCACTTTAATCCTTAAAGTGAAATTTTTGATTTTTTAACACTTGAAACAG
The DNA here is from genome assembly GCF_050624435.1 of Tenrec ecaudatus. Lineage (NCBI taxonomy): Eukaryota > Metazoa > Chordata > Mammalia > Afrosoricida > Tenrecidae > Tenrec > Tenrec ecaudatus. Next base: position 80,654,282 of record NC_134548.1, on the reverse strand, counting down.
GTCTTTTGTAACAGACTGACCGATGCAATTCTGAGCTGCCTTAATATTTTCTACTTCTCTAGATGAGCTCAATGGTGCTAATATCCATTGCAAAGGCTACACAGAAACTTAAAGACAAAATCCACAATTAAAGGGTTTATTAAAGAAGTTAACAAGTAGTCATGCCAGTGAGAATTGCGTGGAGTGGCTGTTTACCAGGACATGTTACAAAGTTTCAGATCTGCTAATAAGTGCCCCAAAGGGCATACCGTTCTGTTGTAAACCTCAATCTGAAAGTGTTTAGCTCTAGCTTTGTAGGTCCGCAAATCCAGCTTCCTGAATTAGGTTGCCAGAGGCACCCCACTCCAGTAAGCCTCAGCCTGAAGGCATTCAGCTCCATTTCTGTGTGTCAGCAAGTCCAACTCCCCCAGTTAAGTGCCCAGAGGCCCTCCACTCCACAAACCAGTCTCTTGCACAATGCACTCATCTTTTAAAAAATAGTTTTATTGATTTAAATTCACACATCATATACTCCTATAGTTCTAGTGCTCCTTATCCTCCCTCATATTCATTGTTTGCTCCTCAATTCCCCTCACCCTCCATCCCCGCCCCCACCATCTCTGAGAAATGATTACATCAGTCATTGTCTGTATACATTCGCTCTTTCTGTGCTAACTTAACTGGGAAGCATAGCACAAACAAAAACCAACAAAAAGGGGGGAAATGGAGATAAAAAGACTACTGGCAATATTAAGATAAGCCAAAGGGGGCGAAAATTGTCATTGAACAAGCCAGAGAGTTAAACCTAGAACAAATGCAGGATGTGTCAAAAGGGAGGTCAATTGACCAGGTATCCTATTCCACCATGGCTCCAACCACCATAATTATCAAGTGTACAATATTCTCTGTCTGATATTTAAGCTGTTAGAGTCCCTCGACTGTGGCCAGGGGCTTGGTTTGAGTAGGTACTCTGCAGATGGATTTTGGGCTCCTGCTGTCTTCCATAGCCTTCTATAAATTGGGTATTCACTTTTAAAGCTCTGATACCTTTCTCTTCATCATATTTGGGATTTGTTATCTGTCATCATCTTTATATCACACAGGCTGATATCCTTCTTTCTTCCCCCCCCCAAACCCCGATATCCTTCTTTCATGTGGACTTAATTGACACCTCATTTTGTTGGCTGCTTGTTTGGATACAAGCCTTTAAGTTGAGCCCAGACACTATCCCAATTGATAGTCGGGCAACACCTAAAAGCAAACATCCTAACTTTGCTCCACATGTTGGGAAATCCACCTCTCTTACATGCTCTGCCTCCTGGTTCTGCTGCTGCTAGCTGTCATCTGGATCCAGGAGGTTCACTGCTCAGAATTCAGAGGATGTCCTCCCCTCTTGGCTCCTGCTGGTAATGAGATTCTTCCTCCAGCTGCTCACAGAGCTCATTTTCACACAGCAGGATGACACTCCTGGGGATCCTGATTGAAACTACTCACAGGTGAATCCTATCAGTATCTTCCCCCACCTTCTTAACAGACTTAACAGGGAAAAGTCATTTGTTAGGAGTTTGAGACTTTCGCTGGACAAGCCACATTAAATAATTCACTATCCCTGTAAATATATCATTTGATTTCTTGACCCACTGCTTCTTTGGGCATTGATTGTGGATCCAAGTAAAATGAAATGAAAACTTCATTTTTTTCTCTGTTTATCATGAAGTTACTTATTGGTCCACTTGTGAGGAATTTATTTTTCTTTGTGTTATGATGTAGTCCACATTGAAGCCTGTATTCTTTGAACTTTATCAGTAAGAGCAATCAAGGTTGTGTCGCCTGCACATCACACGTTCTTAATGTCTTGCTCCAATCCTGTTGCCATAGTTTTCTTAATGTAGTCCAGTTTATCAGATCATTTGCTCAGCATACAAATTGAACAATATAGTGAACAGATATAACATTGATGCACATCTCTTCTGATTTGAACCCATGCACTTGCCCCTAGTTCTGCTGGAACAATTGCCTCTTGTTCTATGACCATGTTCCTTATGAGTACAATTAAGTGTTCTGGAATGCCCATTCTTTGCAATGTTAGCCATAATTTGTGTTGGTCTACACAACCAAATGCCTTTGTGTAAGCAACAAAACACAGGTAAATATTTTTTCTGATATTTTCTGTTTTCAGTCAAGAGCTATCTAAAATCAGCAATGATGTGCCTCATTTCATGCCCTCTTCTGAACTTAGCTTCAGTTTCTGGCAGTTCTCTGTCAGTGTTATGCTACAGCCATTTAAAAATAATTTTCATAAAAAAACCTTACCAATGTGTGATTAACAATCTTATTAAATGTTTCCTACATTCTGTTGGATCACTTTTTTTTGCATGGGTGCAAATCTGGATCTTTTCTAGTCAGTTGGCTTCTCTTCCAAAATTCTTAGTATAGAAGACTAGGTAGCATTGCATGTTCATTGAAACATATTGTCTTAATTATCTAGAGTGGCTACAAAACCCACTGGTGGATGGCTTTAGTAAACAAAAATTTATTCTAACAGAGAGGAGGCTAGAAGTTCAAATTCAGAGCATTTGCTCTAGGGGAAGGCTTTTTCTCTCTATTGGCACTAGGAGATGGCCCTTGCCTTCTTTTAACAACTGTAGGCTCTGTGTCCATTGGACATTTCCCATGTGTCTCGGCATCAATCTTCCCCTGGGTTTAGGAGTTTCTCAGCACATCCTATGGACCCTGTGCTTCGCTCCCGGCTATTCTTTCTTGGTGTTATGGAGGGAGTTCCGCCCTTCTCTCTCTCCTTTCATCAAGAGAAAAGGTAGTGCAGCCACAACATAGGCAAACTCTCCTTACATTAAATCAGGACTGTCACCTGAGTAAAGGTGTTAAATCTCATCCTAAATGGCTTTCAATCAATTGACTGATCATGAGATCACATCACACAGGATGATTATGTTATCACAAAAGTGTCAAATTACTTTATGACATAATTGCCAAACCACTGAAAATCATGGTCCAGTCAACAATTTGGAAGCTAGTTGGAGGGGTACAATTCAATCTATGATGGACATCAATTGATGTTCTGACAATTCTTGGAAAACATCATCGCTTCACTAAAAAGACTTTTTAAACATTCAATTATTTAGAATTAAGAACTGATGTTACTCATGGGGAAAGGGAGACAGCAATAAAAACAATTTATAAATTATCAAGGGTTCATGAGGGTGGGAGGGTGGCTGAGGAAGGGAAAAAATAGGAGCTGATACCAAGGGCTCAAGTTGAAAAAAATGTTTTGAAAATGATGATGGCAACAGATGTATAAATGTGCTTGATACAATTGATGTATGGATTGTTATAAGAGCTGTATGTGAGGAAGTGTGTAGAAATTGGGTTTGCAGAAGGCTACAATATTGTGATATGGGACATGGTTTCCTTTTTGTCCTTTGTCCCTTTGAGAAATCTAGAATGCCTTCTGAGGGGCAGTGTTGATGAATCTCAAGCCAAAGGAATGGAACCAGCTGAGGTCTCGATCAGGGCTGCCAAATTCAATGAAAACGCATGTCATTTGGTGCAGCAGGCAACATTCACACAGGCCACAGCACATTGACAAATTTCGTTAAGTTTAAATTTTGAAGCAAGGATACAGGAATATGGATATAGGATAACTAAAACACTATATAATTGCTTTAACTTAAACATTTATTTTCTTTAATGCATTTATAAAATGAAAATTATTCTTTTTTACCTGAAACTTGCTAGCACTTTCCTCCTACTAGTTTTCACTTACCTCTTATGTTGTGGCCAGAAAACATAACATAATAACTAATAAAAAACACAAAATGTTGGACAGCTGACAAATGTGATACACAATTGTAATGGCTTCCCTCTAAAAAGGTTAATTAGCACTGCTGCTAGGAATGATTCATAACAGCACAACTCAGAGTGCTCTTTTTAACCTTTTTGCTTTTGGGATCTATTTACATTGGGTGACACTGAGAGTGGCAGACATATCGCCCCCAAACGTCGCCAATAACTGAGTCAACGTGTATATACACGTCCACAGGCCCCCAGGAAAGGCACTTGGCCACGTGTTTACTCATCTTCAGTAGTTAAAGGGTTAACGAGGGAATTGTGTGGACGGTAGGTATTGCCTCCATTTCCCCTAAGCACCATTTTCTTCATAAGAATTCTTTCTATTTTCATTTTATTTTCGAGCATCGTGGCCACACACACAAAAAACACCCGGGGGCTGCATGCAGTCCACAGACCACCAGTTTGGCACCCATTGTCCAGATCACAAACTCAATCATACATCCCTGAGACTCGTTCGTAGAATACCTTCTGAGAGGCAGTGTTGATGAGTCTCAAGCCAAAGGAATGGAACCAACTGAGGTCTAGATCATAAATTCAACCATACATCCCTGAGACTAGGTGGAGGGGCAGTGAGAGGAGAAAGAATGTGGTCCGGATGCTCCACATGGCAGTACCATGGGCTGTATCTCTGAGACTCATTTCCCATCTGGGTAGTGAAATAGATGGACCTCATTGTTCCTTGGGAAGACCAAAGAAGAAGTGATGTGTTTGAATTATGGCACTGGCAAAGACGATTGAAAGTACCATGGACTGCCAAAAGAACAAATAAAGCTGTTTTGGAAGAAGTACAGCCAGAATGTTTCTTAGAGGCAAGGACGGGAAGACTTCATCTCCTACTTTGGACACGTTGTCAGGAGCTTCCGGTTCTCTGGAGAAGAACATCATGCTTGGTAAGTAGAGGGACAGCAAAAAAAGAGGAAGGTCCTCAACAAAATGGATTGACACAATGGCTGCAACAATGGGCTCAAGCACAGGAACAGTTGTGAGGATGGTGCAGGCCCCGGCCGTGTTTCCTTCTGTTGTGCATACGGGCACTATAAGTTCAAACCTACTTGATGGCACCTAAGAAAAACAAAAGCAACAAAAATTGCTGCCTGCGGGCTCTCTAGGCTCAGACTCTTTGAAGACGTGTTGCCTTACATGTACTCATGTAAGTCAATGAGTACATTCTGAAACGGTATGGCACCCACTCTCTTCTAGGCACTTTGCTGGTTACAGGGGACCCAGGAGTGAGAAACCCTTGTTTGTGCCCTAAGAATAGTCCCAAGCCTCAGTTCTTCTTCTGTACTTGCCCCTCGGCATTGATGGACCAGCACCAAGCTCCAGAGTAGAAGAATCCCTAGAGATTTGCAAAGGAAACCTTGGAAGGAGTTAGAAATGTATATGCCTCTAAAGGTCTGGAAGGGCATTTGTGAAGTGGGCCAAGGTAAGCAAGAAGGAATGGTGGAGAACTAGAACATGCAAGATGCTCAATCCATTCCCCACCCCAAAGACATTTAACATAAAATCTTGAGAACATTTTTGCTGACCCAACCAAACATATTTGTAGTCTACATTCCATCCAAAAATTCACGAGTTTATTTCTCATCAGCTGTAATATCCAAAATTTTTATTGTACCCCATAAGTGAGATTTTTAGCACATATATATTGCTTATCACTTTTATACATTATAAACATACATAAACATGAAAACTAATATGTGATACAATAAAGGTCAATAGAAATTTCAATATTTTCTACCTGCCCCTCAGATTGTAGTGCTCCATTTTAGAAGGCACAGGTCTAGCAACACACTTGCTACAATCTGATGATGGAAGAAGGCAAAAAAAAGAAGATAAACATGGATTGTTTTCCTTTTTCTTTACGTTCTTGATCTCAGTATTCATCCCTTGATCATGCATTTATTTATTCAATAGATTTTTATTCAGCCTACTATATACCCACACTGGGAGACAGAATAATGAGCAAGACAGACTTCAAGAATTTTCAATCTTGTCAGAGGGCATAGATTAGAACCAAAATACACAAAGCCAAGGTAAGGCTAGTTTGTAAAAGGTGCTATGAAGGAAATCAACACGGTGATACAATGTCGATAAATAGATAAATAGCAAGAAGTGGTTTGGCTGAGCTAAGAACCGAGGAAGAAAAGACGGCAACAGAAAGAACAGAAAGTGCCATAGGTGGGAATGTACTTATTGCTTTTGAGCAATAGAAAGGAGGTTAGTATGCCTAGGGGTGGAGGATTTGATTCAAAGTGCAATGGAAAACCATTAGAGGTGGTTTTTTAAAAAATCATTTTATTGAGGTCTTGTGCTCTTATCAAAATCCATACATAGATCCACTGTGTCAA